>NC_092171.1:41251983-41359483 GCF_045791955.1 Oncorhynchus clarkii lewisi | reverse complement strand
ATCTAGTGCACCCTATTCCCCTATCTAATGCACCCTATTCCCTATCTAGTGCACCCTATTCCCTATCTAGTGCACCCTATTCCCTATCTAGTGCACCCTATTCCCCTATCTAATGCACCCTATTCCCTATCTAATGCACCCTATTCCCTATCTAGTGCACCCTATTCCCTATGTAGTGCAACCTATTCCCCTATCTAGTGCACCCTATTCCCTATCTAGTGCAACCTATTCCCCTATCTAGTGCACCCTATTCCCCTATCTAGTGCACCCTATTCCCCTATCTAATGCACCCTATTCCTTATCTAGTGCACCCTATTCCCTATCTAGTGCACCCTATTCCCCTATCTAGTGCACCCTATTCCCTATCTAAATCAAATCAAATCAAATTTTATTTGTCACATACACATGGTTAGCAGATGTTAATGCGAGTGTAGCGAAATG
The DNA here is from genome assembly GCF_045791955.1 of Oncorhynchus clarkii lewisi. NCBI lineage: Eukaryota > Metazoa > Chordata > Actinopteri > Salmoniformes > Salmonidae > Oncorhynchus > Oncorhynchus clarkii. The sequence continues at coordinate 41,359,042 of NC_092171.1, read as the reverse complement.
CTTGTGCTTCTAGTTCCGACAATGCAGTAATAACAAGTAATCTAACTAACAATTCCAAAACTACTGTCTTGTACACAGTGTAAGGGGATAAAGAATATGTACATAAGGATATATGAATGAGTGATGGTACAGAGCAGCATAGGCAAGATACAGTAGATGGTATCGGGTACAGTATGTACAAATGAGATGAGTATGTAAACAAAGTGGCATAGTATAGTATAAAGTGGCTAGTGATACATGTATTACATAAGGATACCGTCGATGATATAGAGTACAGTATATATGTAACGGTTTTCTATATGAGAAGGAGAGTCGGACCAAAATGCGGCGTGTAGATTGCGATCCATGTTTATTGTGACTATAGCAACACGAATCTAAATACAAACAGTGCAAAATAATAAACGTAATGAAAACCGAAACAGCCTAAACTGGTGCAAACTAACACTAAGGACAATCACCCACGACAAACTCAAAGAATATGGCTGCCTAAATATGGTTCCCAATCAGAGACAACGATAAACACCTGCCTCTGATTGAGAACCACTTCAGACAGCCATAGACTTAACTAGAACACCCCACTAGCTACAATCCCCATACATACACACCACATACAAAAACCCATGCCACACCCTGGCCTGACCAAATAAATAAAGATAAACACAAAATACTTTGACCAGGGTGTGACAATATACGTATGCGTATGAGATGAATAATGTAGGGTAAGTAACATTTATATAAGGTAGCATTGTTTAAAGTGGCTAGTGATATATTTACATCATTTCCCATCAATTCCCATTATTAAAGTGGCTGGAGTTGAGTCAGTGTCAGTGTGTTGGCAGCAGCCACTCAGTGGTGGCTGTTTAACAGTCTGATGGCCTTGAGATAGAAGCTGTTTTTCAGTCTCTCGGTCCCAGCTTTGATGCACCTGTACTGACCTCGCCTTCTGGATGATAGCGGGGTGAACAGGCAGTGGCTCGGGTGGTTGATGTCCTTGATGATCTTTATGGCCTTCCTGTGACATCGGGTGGTGTAGGTGTCCTGGAGGGCAGGTAGTTTGCCCCCGGTGATGCGTTGTGCAGACCTCACTACCCTCTGGAGAGCCTTACGGTTGAGGGCGGTGCAGTTGCCATACCAGGCGGTGATACAGCCCGCCAGGATGCTCTCGATTGTGCATCTGTAGAAGTTTGTGAGTGCTTTTGGTGACAAGCCGAATTTCTTCAGCCTCCTGAGGTTGAAGAGGCGCTGCTGCGCCTTCTTCACGATGCTGTCTGTGTGAGTGGACCAATTCAGTTTGTCTGTGATGTGTATGCCGAGGAACTTAAAACTTGCTACCCTCTCCACTACTGTTCCATCGATGTGGATAGGGGGGTGTTCCCTCTGCTGTTTCCTGAAGTCCACAATCATCTCCTTAGTTTTGTTGACGTTGAGTGTGAGGTTGTTTTCCTGACACCACACTCCGAGGGCCCTCACCTCCTCCCTGTAGGCCGTCTCATCGTTGTTGGTAATCAAGCCTACCACTGTTGTGTCGTCCGCAAACTTGATGATTGAGTTGGAGGCGTGCGTGGCCACGCAGTCGTGGGTGAACAGGGAGTACAGGAGAGGGCTCAGAACGCAACCTTGTGGGGCCCCAGTGTTGAGGATCAGCGGGGAGGAGATGTTGTTGCCTACCCTCACCACCTGGGGGCGGCCCGTCAGGAAGTCCAGTACCCAGTTGCACAGGGCGGGGTCGAGACCCAGGGTCTCGAGCTTGATGACGAGCTTGGAGGGTACTATGGTGTTGAATGCCGAGCTGTAGTCGATGAACAGCATTCTCACATAGGTATTCCTCTTGTCCAGATGGGTTAGGGCAGTGTGCAGTGTGGTTGAGATTGCATCGTCTGTGGACCTATTTGGGCGGTAAGCAAATTGGAGTGGGTCTAGGGTGTCAGGTAGGGTGGAGGTGATATGGTCCTTGACTAGTCTCTCAAAGCACTTCATGATGACGGATGTGAGTGCTACGGGGCGGTAGTCATTTAGCTCAGTTACCTTAGCTTTCTTGGGAACAGGAACAATGGTGGCCCTCTTGAAGCATGTGGGAACAGCAGACTGGTATAGGGATTGATTGAATATGTCCGTAAACACACCGGCCAGCTGGTCTGCGCATGCTCTGAGGGCGCGGCTGGGGATGCCATCTGGGCCTGCAGCCTTGCGAGGGTTAACACGTTTAAATGTCTTACTCACCTCGGCTGCAGTGAAGGAGAGACCGCATGTTTTCGTTGCAGGCCGTGTCAGTGGCACTGTATTGTCCTCAAAGCGGGCAAAAAAGTTATTTAGTCTGCCTGGGAGCAAGACATCCTGGTCCGTGACTGGGCTGGGTTTCTTCCTGTAGTCCGTGATTGACTGTAGACCCTGCCACATGCCTCTTGTGTCTGAGCCGTTGAATTGAGATTCTACTTTGTCTCTGTACTGGCGCTTAGCTTGTTTGATAGCCTTGCGGAGGGAATAGCTGCACTGTTTGTATTCGGTCATGTTACCAGACACCTTGCCCTGATTAAAAGCAGTGGTTCGCGCTTTCAGTTTCACACGAATGCTGCCATCAATCCACGGTTTCTGGTTAGGGAATGTTTTAATCGTTGCTATGGGAACGACATCTTCAACGCACGTTCTAATGAACTCGCACACCGAATCAGCGTATTCGTCAATGTTGTTATCTGACGCAATACGAAACATCTCCCAGTCCACGTGATGGAAGCAGTCTTGGAGTGTGGAGTCAGCTTGGTCGGACCAGCGTTGGACAGACCTCAGCGTGGGAGCCTCTTGTTTTAGTTTCTGTCTGTAGGCAGGGATCAACAAAATGGAGTCGTGGTCAGCTTTTCCGAAAGGGGGGCGGGGCAGGGCCTTATATGCGTCGCGGAAGTTAGAGTAACAATGGTCCAAGGTCTTTCCTCCCCTGGTTGCGCAATCGATATGCTGATAAAATTTGGGGAGTCTTGTTTTCAGATTAGCCTTGTTAAAATCCCCAGCTACAATGAATGCAGCCTCCGGATAAATTGTTTCCAGTTTGCAGAGAGTTAAATAAAGTTCGTTCAGAGCCATCGATGTGTCTGCTTGGGGGGGGATATATACGGCTGTGATTATAATCGAAGAGAATTCTCTTGGTAGATAATGCGGTCTACATTTGATTGTGAGGAATTCTAAATCAGGTGAACAGAAGGATTTGAGTTCCTGTATGTTTCTTTCATCGCACCATGTCACGTTAGTCATAAGGCATACGCCCCCGCCCCTCTTTTTACCAGAAAGATGTTTTTTCCTGTCTGCGCGATGCGTGGAGAAACCTGTTGGCTGCACCGCTTCGGATTGCGTCTCTCCAGTAAGCCACGTTTCCGTGAAGCAAAGAACGTTACAGTCTCTGATGTCCCTCTGGAATGCTACCCTTGCTCGGATTTCATCAACCTTGTTGTCAAGAGACTGGACATTGGCAAGAAGAATGCTAGGGAGTGGTGCGCGCTGTGCCCGTCTCCGGAGTCTGACCAGAAGACCGCCTCGTTTCCCTCTCTTTCGGAGTCGTTTTTTTGGGTCGCTGCATAGGATCCACTCCGTTGTCCTGTTTGTAAGGCAGAACACAGGATCCGCGTCGCGAAAAACATATTCTTGGTCGTACTGATGGTGAGTTGATGCTGATCTTATATTCAGTAGTTCTTCTCGACTGTATGTAATGAAACCTAAGATGACCTGGGGTACTAATGTAAGAAATAACACGTAAAAAAACAAAAAACTGCATAGTTTCCTAGGAACGCGAAGCGAGGCGGCCATCTCTGTCGGCGCCGGAAGTACTGTAGTGCACCCCTTTCTCTATATAGGGCACCCTATCTAGTGCACCCTATTCCCTATCTAGTGCACCATTTTCTCTATCTAGTGCACCCTATCTAGTTCACCCTATTCTCTATCTAGTGCAACCTATTCCTTATCTAGTGCAACCTATTCCCTATATAGTGCACCCTATTCCCCTATCTAGTGCACCCTATTCCCCTATCTAGAGCACCCTATTCCCCTATCTAGTGCACCCTATTCCCCTATCTAGTGCACCCTTTTCTCTATATAGTGCACCCTATCTAGTGCACCCTATTCCCTATCTAGTGCACCCTTTTCTCTATCTAGTGCACCCTATCTAGTTCACCCTATTCCCTATCTAGTGCAACCTATTCCTTATCTAGTGCAACCTATTCCCTATATAGTGCACCCTATTCCCCTATCTAGTGCACCCTATTCCCCTATCTAGTGCACCCTATTCCCCTATCTAGTGCACCCTTTTCTCTATATAGTGCACCCTATCTAGTGCACCCTATTCCCTATCTAGTGCACCCTTTTCTCTATCTAGTGCACCCTATCTAGTTCACCCTATTCCCTATCTAGTGCAACCTATTCCTTATCTAGTGCAACCTATTCCCTATATAGTGCACCCTATTCCCCTATCTAGTGCACCCTATTCCCCTATCTAGTGCACCCTATTCCCCTATCTAGTGCACCCTATTCCCTATCTAGTGCACCCTTTTCTCTATATAGTGCACCCTATCTAGTGCACTCTATTCCCTATCTAGTGCACCCTTTTCTCTATCTAGTGCACCCTATCTAGTTCACCCTATTCCCTATCTAGTGCAACCTATTCCTTATCTAGTGCAACCTATTCCCTATCTAGTGCACCCTTTTCTCTATCTAGTGCACCCTATCTAGTTCACCCTATTCCCTATCTAGTGCAACCTATTCCTTATCTAGTGCAACCTATTCCCTATCTAGTGCACCCTTTTCTCTATCTAGTGCACCCTATCTAGTTCACCCTATTCCCTATCTAGTGCAACCTATTCCTTATCTAGTGCAACCTATTCCCTATATAGTGCACCCTATTCCCATTCTAGTGCACCCTATTCCCTATCTAGTGCACCCTATTCCCTATCTAGTGCACCCTATTCCCCTATCTAGTGCACCCTATTTCCTATATAGATTCGGGAATGCTCACCTCTTCCTAAGCCACAGTCTGTAATAGTGTAGTTGTTAATGGAATCCCCTGCTGGCACAGTGTATGGTACTAGATGCTGAAATAACATGGATAGAGATGCAGTTGAAACCAAATGTAATCACAGTGAGAGACACCTGTTGCCACGAGAAAAGGGCAACCAGTGAAGAACAAACACCATTGTAAATACAACCCATATTTATGCTTATTTATTTTATCTTGTGTCCTTTAACCATTTGTACATTGTTAAAACACTGTATATATATATAATATGACATTTGTAATGTCTTTATTGTTTTGAAACTTCTGTATGTGTAATGTTTACTGTTCATTTTGATTGTTTATTTCACTTGTGTATGTTGTCTACCTCACTTGCTTTGGCAATGTTAACACATGTTTCCCATGTCAATAAAGCCCCTTGAATTGAATTGACAGCTGAATGGTCGTCCATCAGTTTCCTACTGTCTGCTAGGTGTAGGGAATACTACCTAGGAAAACACACTGGTGTACTGGCGTTACATTGAGTCTATCTGTCTGGGTGTGTGTGCGTGTGTGTGTGTGTGTGTGTGTGTGTGTGGTAGTGTGTGTGACACTGTCAGTGTTTCTAAGGCTGTCTGTCTGTCCTAGAGGGTGCTCTGTCTGTCTGTCCTAGAGGGTTTTCTGTCTGTCTGTCCTAGAGGGTATTCTGTCTGTCTGTCCTAGAGGGTATTCTGTCTGTTCTAGAGGGTTTTCTGTCTGTCTGTCCTAGAGGGTTTTCTGACTGTCCTAGAGAGTGCTCTGTCTGTCGTAGAGGGTGTTCTGTCTGTTGTAGAGGGTGTTCTGTCTGTCCTAGAGGGTGTTCTGTCTGTCCTAGAGGGTGTTCTGTCTGTCCTATAGGGTTTTCTGACTGTCCTAGAGGGTGTTCTATCTGTCCTAGAGAGTGTTCTGTCTGTCCTAGAGGGTGTTCTGTCTGTCCTAGAGTGTTCTGTCTGTCCTAGAGGGTGTTCTGTCTGTCCTAGAGAGTGTTCTGTCTGTACTAGAGGGTTTTCTGTCTGTCCTAGAGAGTGTTCTGTCTCTCCTAGAGGGTGTTCTGTCTGTCCTAGAGAGTGTTCTGTCTGTCCTAGAGAGTGTTCTGTCTGTCCTAGAGGGTGTTCTGTCTGTCCTAGAGTGTTCTGTCTGTCCTAGAGGGTGTTCTGTCTGTCTTAGAGGGTGTTCTGTCTGTCCTAGAGTGTTCTGTTTGTCCTAGAGGGTGTTCTGTCTGTCCTATAGTGTTCTGTCTGTCCTAGAGGGTGTTATGTCTGTCCTAGAGAGTGTTCTGTCTGTCCTAGAGGGTTTTCTGACTGTCCTAGAGTGTTCTGTCTGTCCTAGAGAGTGTTCTGTCTGTCCTACAGAGTGTTCTGTCTGTCCTAGAGGGTTTTCTGTCTGTCCTAGAGAGTGTTCTGTCTGTCCTAGAGTGTTCTGTCTGTCCTACAGAGTGTTCTGTCTGTCCTAGAGAGTGTTCTGTCTGTATTAGAGGGTGTTCTGTCTCTCCTAGAGGGTGTTCTGTCTGTCCTAGAGAGTGTTCTGTCTGTCCTAGAGGGTGTTCTGTCTGTCCTAGAGAGTGTTCTGTCTGTCCTAGAGGGTGTTCTGTCTGTCCTAGAGTGTTCTGTCTGTCCTAGAGGGTGTTCTGTCTGTCCTAGAGAGTGTTCTGTCTGTCCTAGAGGGTTTTCTGTCTGTCCTAGAGAGTGTTCTGTCTCTCCTAGAGGGTGTTCTGTCTGTCCTAGAGAGTGTTCTGTCTGTCCTAGAGAGTGTTCTGTCTGTCCTAGAGGGTGTTCTGTCTGTCCTATAGTGTTATGTCTGTCCTAGAGGGTGTTATGTCTGTCCTAGAGAGTGTTCTGTCTGTCCTAGAGAGTGTTCTGTCTGTCCTAGAGGGTTTTCTGTCTGTCCTAGAGAGTGTTCTGTCTGTCGTAGAGGGTGTTCTGTCTGTTGTAGAGGGTGTTCTGTCTGTCCTAGAGGGTGTTCTGTCTGTCCTAGAGGGTGTTCTGTCTGTCCTATAGGGTTTTCTGACTGTCCTAGAGGGTGTTCTATCTGTCCTAGAGAGTGTTCTGTCTGTCCTAGAGGGTGTTCTGTCTGTCCTAGAGTGTTCTGTCTGTCCTAGAGGGTGTTCTGTCTGTCATAGAGAGTGTTCTGTCTGTACTAGAGGGTTTTCTGTCTGTCCTAGAGAGTGTTCTGTCTCTCCTAGAGGGTGTTCTGTCTGTCCTAGAGAGTGTTCTGTCTGTCCTAGAGAGTGTTCTGTCTGTCCTAGAGGGTGTTCTGTCTGTCCTAGAGTGTTCTGTCTGTCCTAGAGGGTGTTCTGTCTGTCCTAGAGGGTGTTCTGTCTGTCCTAGAGTGTTCTGTTTGTCCTAGAGGGTGTTCTGTCTGTCCTATAGTGTTCTGTCTGTCCTAGAGGGTGTTATGTCTGTCCTAGAGAGTGTTCTGTCTGTCCTAGAGGGTTTTCTGACTGTCCTAGCGTGTTCTGTCTGTCCTAGAGAGTGTTCTGTCTGTCCTACAGAGTGTTCTGTCTGTCCTAGAGGGTTTTCTGTCTGTCCTAGAGAGTGTTCTGTCTGTCCTAGAGTGTTCTGTCTGTCCTACAGAGTGTTCTGTCTGTCCTAGAGAGTGTTCTGTCTGTATTAGAGGGTGTTCTGTCTCTCCTAGAGGGTGTTCTGTCTGTCCTAGAGAGTGTTCTGTCTGTCCTAGAGAGTGTTCTGTCTGTCCTAGAGAGTGTTCTGTCTGTATTAGAGGGTGTTCTGTCTGTCCTAGTGGGTGTGGAGTGTGTGTGTGCGTGTGTGTTTGTACAGCAGCTCAGCATACACATTGTTACACACGGTTCTGTAGAGTGTGTGTGGGGGATGTGTGTCAGTGTGTGGGGGTGTGTGTCAGTGTGTGGGGGTTAAAGATAGTTGCTCTATGTTTACCCCTGTCCTCCTACTCAGGGCATGGCACATTGGATGCAGGGTGGTGGGCTCAGAAATAGCCTCAGGGTGGTGGGCTCAGAAATAGCCTCAGGGTGGTGGGCTCAGAAATAGCCTCAGGGTGGTGGGCTCAGAAATAGCCTCAGGGTGGTGGGCTCAGAAATAGCCTCAGGGTGGTGGGCTCAGAAATAGCCTCAGGGTGGTGGGCTCAGAAATAGCCTCAGGGTGGTGGGCTCAGAAATAGCCCCAGGGTGGTGGGCTCAGAAATAGCCTCAGGGTGGTGGGCTCAGAAATAGCCCCAGGGTGGTGGGCTCAGAAATAGCCTCAGGGTGGTGGGCTCAGAAATAGCCCCAGGGTGGTGCACCCTATTCCCTATCTAGTGCACCCTATTCCCATTCTAGTGCACCCTATTCCCTATCTAGTGCACCCTATTCCCTATCTAGTGCACCCTATTCCCCTATCTAGTGCACCCTATTCCCTATCTAGTGCACCCTATTCCCCTATCTAGTGCACCCTATTTCCTATATAGATTCGGGAATGCTCCTATGTCACCTCTTCCTAAGCCACAGTCTGTAATAGTGTAGAAATAGAAACAGCCTCAGGATGGTCGGCTCAGAAATAGGATGGTTTTTTCAATACCGTTGAAACTTTTTCAAAAGATCGTTTTTTTAATACTTTTGAATATTTGTAGCTACTTTGTTAAAGGAAAACTCCACCCAAAAAACTATATTTTGGTATTTGTTTCATTAGTTCATTCGTCCATTAGTCCAATATTTGACATGTCTGCAATCACGTTTTCAAGATACATAACTTTCAGAATACAGGAATACAGGAATACAGGAATACAGCCGGTATGATGCATTTGGCATTGCTTTGGTACACTAGAAGAAGTACTGAATGCTGATTGGCTGAAAGCTGTGGTATATCAGACCTTAAACCATGGGTATGACAATATATATATATATATTTTACTGCTCTAATTACATTGCTAACCAGTTTTATAATAGCATTAAAAGGCATTGTGTCGTGCCTAAGCACAGTCCTTCGCCGCGGTATATTCACCATATATTCACCCCCCCCATATACCCCCCCCCATATATCCCCCCATATACCCCCCCATATACCCCCCCCATATACCCCCCCATATACCCCTCCCATATATCCCCCCCATATACCCCCCCCCATATACCCCCCCCATATATCCCCCCCATATACCCCCCCATATATCCCCCCATATACCCCCCCATATACCCCTCCCATATATCCCCCCCATATACCCCTCCCATATATCCCCCCCATATACCCCCCCATATACCCCCCCCATATATCCCCCCATATACCCCCCCATATACCCCCCCCCATATACCCCCCCCCCAATATACCCCCCCCCTCCCCAACTTTTGTTGCACACATATCCACAACAACAACAACAAAATGTTGGATTACATCATGAAAAAAAAAGAAGTTTGAATGCAGAATTTATTAAGCAGTATTGATGCAATGACACTGTTGGTGTCATCAAGGCGTAAGAGGCTTGTCTGTTAAAAGAACAATGGCACCTCCGGTGAAACGGCTGTGATTTATATATATATATATATATATATATTTATTTTTGGGGCTGCCGACAACATTGAAGTAGATATGACGACCTGCGGGCCTATCAGGCTACTATAGAGACTGAAGTGAACAACAAAAATGTCATATTGTATTATTACACACTATTTAGTAATCTAGGCTACCCACAATTCAATTGGAGCTGAAAATAAAGTATAGGTTAGGTTTATTAAATCTAGACTACTACACGCTATTCGTTTCCACAATTGCATTAATGAACGACATTCATATATGGGGCCCATTTAGGACTAACCTTGTAACCTTGTAAATACCAGACTGATTGATTTCATGCTGTGCAGCAACATTCATCCCAGCTTGCACATAACGTTCTGAGAACCATCCCAGTTAGCACATAACGTTCTGAGAACCATCCCAGACAGCACATAACGTTCTGAGAACCATCCCAGACAGCACATAACGTTCTGAGAACCATCCCAGTTAACACATAACGTTCTGAGAACCATCCCAGATAGCACATAACGTTCTTAGAACCATCCCAGTTAACACATAACGTTCTGAGAACCATCCCAGTTAGCACATAACGTTCTGAGAACCATCCCAGTTAGCACATAACGTTCTGAGAACCATCCCAGCTGGCACATAACGTTCTGAGAACCATCCCAGCTGGCACATAACGTTCTGAGAACCATCCCAGCTGGCACATAACGTTCTGAGAACCATCCCAGTTAGCACATAACGTTCTGAGAACCATCCCAGTTAGCGCATAACGTTCTGAGAACCATCCCAGTTAGCACATAACGTTCTGAGAACCATCCCAGTTAGCACATAATGTTCTGAGAACCATCCCAGCTAGCACATAATGTTCTGAGAACCATCCCAGCTAGCACATAACGTTCTGAGAACCATATGTTTCTTAGAGCTTGATGATAGTATGGTTGTCCTATGGTTATTGTGCATATAACCTTACCATATAGTTCTGGTAAGGGTGCAGGATATATCCAGCTAGCACATAACGTTCTGAGAACCATATGTTTCTTAGGTTGGAATGTCAATACTTCAGCATAACGCTTCCTAAAGGTTTCCTCGTGGTTATATTAAAAGTAATGTTCTCAGAACGTTCAGAGAATGTTAAGAAACAACATTCTTCTGTGGGTATTTCAGTACTTCATTATATCGGTTTCTGCAGGTTTCCTCATGGTTCTATTTAAAAACTTTCCATAAATAACACAAGAAAACATTAGTAACGTTCAAAGAATATGATTTAAAAATATATACATATACATGTTCTCAGTGTCGACAAAACTCTATCCTCTATCTTGTTAAGTGTGTTCAGGTGTGTTGGCCACGCCCACTAATTAGCCACACCTGATCTTAATGAGTGCTTGTTACCTTTGAAATGGAGTCTCAAAAAAACCCCCGCTTTGTATGAGTTATAAAAAAAAAAACACGGCATGCCAGCTCCGTCCTGGTGGCGCAGAGAACTAATTTCCATGGAAACCTAACAGAAGATCATAGATTTGAATCTTACTGACGCCGTGCCACAATAAAAAAATGAATGTGTTTACATGACTGAGCCAATGAATTTCCATGTGTCTTATCAGTGCTTGGTGTTCAGAACAGTTAACCTAAGATAGCAGTGTAATTAAAAGTATTTTTGAAACATTCTGTGAAAGTTTTAAGGAAGTTATGCAAAAACCTCCAAGTAACCTTTACATTTCATTCAAAACATTCACAACATTTAGAGAATGTTCTCACAGCATTCTCAAAACGTTGATAAAATATCAGAGGAAAACTTTCAGAGAACCATAGTAAACCTTCTTACAACCTCCCCGCAACCTAAAGTCGAATATTCCCAGAACAGGCAAAATTTTCACTTTAATTCTCAAAACGTTTAAAAAACGTTTTACCGGTCAGGAAATGTATGGCTTCATTCTCAGAACCAATGGGGGAACCAAAAACGTACATTCCCACAACTTCCAACGAACCAAACGTGGTAGCTGAAATGTAAGCTCACGGGATCAGGCGGCTTTGCGAAGCTAATTTAAGACTAGAATTGGTGAGTTAAACGAGCGTTATGACATTAGAAAAACAGAGAGGTATAAATGTAGCCATTTGGCAAACAAGTTACCTTGTGAAGTTTCCACATAGCTCCCAGAGCCTTCACTTCATGTGTCCCGTGCTCGCCTTCCTGTAAACATTGGTAATACACTGATCTGACATGTTTCCCTTGAAATGGGGAATAGACTAAAACGAACAGCTTGGTATGAGTTTTTTTTTTTAAACACGTCATGCCAGCTCCATCCTGGTGGCGCAGAGAACTAATTTCCATGGAAACCTAACAGAAGATCATAGATTTGAATCTTACTGACGCCGTGCCACAATAATAAAAATAAAAAAATGTGTTTACATGACTGAGCCAATTAATTTCCATGTGTCTTATCGGTGCTTGGTGTTCAGAACAGTTAACCTAAGATAGCATTGTAATTAACAATCTTATTGAAACATTCAGTGAAAGTTCAAATTCACATAGAAATGTGAGTTATCGATCTGTCATTTTCATTGAAAGCAAGACCTAAGAAGCGGTATATCTCTTCTATGGGCGTATTTTCTATGCTGCCCGTTAATTAAGTTCAGTTTTTTTGCTTCTTTTACTTTCTGTTTTGTACACCAGCTTCAAACAGCTAAAAATACTGTATTTTTGCCAGTGGAAAATATATTTCACTGTGATTCAGATGGTACAATTGATTCTCTACACAATCACTGCTTTTTTTTTTGTCATAAACTGAAATTAGGTAAACTATTAGAATTTTTGCAACCAGAAAATGGTGGCGCAATTTATGCATATCGCACCTTTAGATTTAATTGAAAACATTCACAAGATTTAGAGAATGTTGAAGGTTCTCAGAACTAAACATGAAGGTTCTCAGAACAGGTGAAGTGTTCACTTCAGTTCTCAGATCTAAACAATCTATATTTTAGTAGACGCTCTTACAATAGTGTTTTTTCTTGTCCCCTGTGGGAATCGAACCCTCGACTCCTGCAGTGCACACGCCATGCTCTAGCAACTGAGCCACACAGGGCCTATGAGGACACTTCTGGCTTCCTTCCCAGAACCAAACCAAAAACTTGCATTCCCACAACTTCCAAGGAATCAAATGTGCTTGCTGGTATGTAAGCTCATGGGATCAGGCGGCTTTGCGAGGCTAATTTAGGACTATGATTGGTGAGTTAAATGCGCTTTATGACATTAGACAAAACAGAGGTATAAATGTAACCATTTGGCAAAAGCACATTACCTTGTGCAGTTTCCACATAGCTCCCAGAGCCTTGACTTCATGTGTTCCGTGCTTCCCTTCCTCTAAACACTGGTAACACACCGGCATTTTGCACTGAACACAGTACATGCTCAGGTTCTCCAGTTCGTGCTCTGTACAGGTAGAGATCTTCCGGGGACTTGTCCGACGGCTTACCCGGCCGTGCGCCGGGGGCACGAGGCGATGCTTGGCTAGCGGACCTCGAGGGGGGTGGCACCTCAAGCGACAAGGGTCACAGTAGAACACGTCACATTGCTCGCACATCACAGTGGCCTCTTTGGGACTCTTCTCGCAGAGCTGACACTTGAGAGCGGCTGCTTTGCTCTGCTGGTACCGGTCCACAACCCCTTCCAGCACCCGGTTCTTGGCAAACCCGCGGAGCCCCCTTTCGTCCAGGTTGAGGCTGCGATGGCATTGCGGGCAGGTGATACAGGAGTTCCGGGGGATAGGGGGTAGAGAGCCCTGGTGTCCTAGTAAGTGGTGCTGAGCAGGAGGTTGGGGGACGGCAGGGGGGAATACACGCACACCATTTGGGGATTTCTGGCAAGGGGTGGTCGGGGCACTTACGAATCCACCATAGGAGCCATATCCACTGTCCGCTTCGCTGTACAAGCTCATTTTATCCAGGTCTAGATAGTCATAATCAGATAGCCCCGAACCAGACGCACGGCTACTCTGTGGAGATTCGGCGTCTGGTGTCTGTACTAGGATATTCCGAGCGCAAGCCAGGCAAATGTTGTGGGAGCACGGTAGAAGGATCGGCTCCCGGAAAAAAGATCCGCAGACAGGGCATTTTAATTCTTCTTCCATTTCATCCATTTTAAATTCACTTCGGAGAGAAATAGTATCTCCCAATTCCAGAGAAGTTGTTATATTTGATAAATCAGAATGCTGTTGCGTGTACTGCCAGCGGTCGTCTTTTTCAGCATCCATCCACCACAGTAAATGCAACCTTGGAAGGAGGCAGGGAAATATATTCTGCAAACTATTCAGAGACAACTCACTTTCTAGCCAATACACAAACGGTGTTGCAAACGTCGGCTAATCCAGAGCAGCTATTGGACAAAGCAGCCGCCAGTCTAATGGTTCTAGACCAGTCAGGTATGCTCTACGACAACATCATTTCCATACGATGATGACAGCGCCTGGCATTCACAATTCTCTTAGTGGTATCGATTGGAAACAACACAATATATTACTAATTAAGAACACAGTCGGCTATGAAACTATGAGCATGAACCAATAATACACATGATCTCTCTCTCTCTCTCTCTCTCTCTCTCTCTCTCTCTCTCTCTCTCTCTCTCTCTCTCTCTCTCTCTCTCTCTCTCTCTCTCTCAATTCAATTCAATTCAATTCAAGGGCTTTATTGGCATGGGAAACATGTGTTAACATTGCCAAAGCAAGTGAGGTAGACAACATACAAAGTGAATATATAAAGTGAAAAACAACAAAAATTAACAGTAAACATTACACATACAGAGGTTTCAAAACAGTAAAGACATTACAAATGTCATATTATATATATATATATACAGTGTTTTAACAATGTACAAATGGTTAAAGGACACAAGATAAAATAAATAAGCATAAATATGGGTTGTATTTACAATGTTGTGTGTTCTTCACTGGTTGCCCTTTTCTTGTGGCAACAGGTCACAAATCTTGCTGCTGTCATGGCACACTGTGGAATTTCACCCAGTAGAAATGGGAGTTTTTCAAAATTGGATTTGTTTTCGAATTCTTTGTGGATCTGTGTAATCTGAGGGAAATATGTCTCTCTAATATGGTCATACATTGGGCAGGAGGTTAGGAAGTGCAGCTCAGTTTCCACCTAATTTTGTGGGCAGTGAGCACATAGCCTGTCTTCTCTTGAGAGCCATGTCTGCCTACGGCGGCCTTTCTCAATAGCAAGGCTATGCTCACTGAGTCTGTACATAGTCAAAGCTTTCCTTAATTTTGGGTCAGTCACAGTGGTCAGGTATTCTGCCGCTGTGTACTCTCTGTTTAGGGCCAAATAGCTTTCTAGTTTGCTCTGTTTTTTTGTTAATTCTTTCCAATGTGTCAAGTAATTATCTTTTTGTTTTCTCATGATTTGGTTGGGTCTAATTGTGCTGTTGTCCTGGGGCTCTGTAGGGTGTGTTTGTGTTTGTGAACAGAGCCCCAGGACCAGCTTGCTTAGGGGACTCTTCTCCAGGTTCATCTCTCTGTAGGTGATGGCTTTGTTATGGAAGGTTTGTGAATCGCTTCCTTTTAGGTGGTTGTAGAATTTAACGGCTCTTTTCTGGATTTTGATAATTAGTGGGTATCGGCCTAATTCTGCTCTGCATGCATTATTTGGTGTTCTACGTTGTACACGGAGGATATTTTTGCAGAATTCTGCGTGCAGAGTCTCAATTTGGTGTTTGTCCCATTTTGTGAAGTCTTGGTTGGTGAGCGGACCCCAGACCTCACAACCATAAAGGGCAATGGGCTCTATGACTGATTCAAGTATTTTTAGCCAAATCCTAATTGGTATGTTGAAATGTATGTTTCTTTTGATGGCATAGAATGCCCTTCTTGCCTTGTCTCTCAGATCGTTCACAGCTTTGTGGAAGTTACCTGTGGCGCTGTTGTTTAGGCTAAGGTATGTATAGTTTTTTGTGTGCTCTAGGGCAACAGTGTCTAGATGGAATTTGTATTTGTGGTCCTGGTGACTGGACCTTTTTTGGAACACCATTATTTTGGTCTTACTGAGATTTACTGTCAGGGCCCAGGTCTGACAGAATCTGTGCAGAAGATCTAGGTGCTGCTGTAGGCCCTCCTTGGTTGGTGACAGAAGCACCAGATCATCGGCAAACAGCCTCTCTCTCTCTCTCTCTCTCTCCTGAACTCAGGGGTAGAAGTAACATAGCAAAGGCAAATCCGTGAAATTACAGTTTTTCTCAATTTCTGAAACCTTGCTCCATTTCCTGAAAACATTAAACACAAAACCTCATCTTCAAGCACTATTTACATAACCTCTGACTCCTCTCGCAAAATGAAACATTCGCCTCAAAACAGTTTTACCTGTGTTCAAAATCAAACACTGCTCTCAAATCATAAACAAAGTGATCAAAATGATATACACTCTCAAGCAGTACGTAAACAATACACCAAAAAATAGAAAACACATTGTTCAAAACATACAATTCTCAGGGAGAAGTACATTTTTAATCTAAAAAAATATTCATATTTATCCGTCATTGTCTTTTGATGAAGGAAAACGTGTTCTATCATAGTAGCTCAAAATGGATCAGAAATTACTACTCTGCTTTGCTCTTTGCAATTTTGTTTTTTGTTCTTCCTCCTCCTTGTACCCCTATTTTTACAGTACTGTACCCTGCCTCTCACAAACTTGTCCTTTGTCTCTGTGATACTGTAATTCTTGTTCTTTGTTGATATGAACCTGCAACCAGTCAAGATCTATTGAGCAGTCAGTACTGTTAATAAATGGAAAGCACAATGTTCAGGGCCATACAATTTGTCCATTGTACAGTATACAGCCTACAATGCACTGTACTACAGTATACAATACTAAAAGGGACAAAAATCAAAGGAGTAAACATGTGATCAATGTGCTTCTTCTTGTCTTTGGGCTGGGTCAGGCCAGAGCACTTCATCGACATCACAAGCAATATTGTCCCTCCCGAGGCAACTTGTGTGCCGTATCCAGCCCTGACATGATTCCTCACCTATATCACCACAGGCTAAATCCATGGCTTGCAGCAGGTTTACTCTGGTGTAGGGTTGTCTATCATACACTTTACATCTCCAAGAGGAGAAAAACTCCTCAATCGGATTCAGGAAAGGCGAGTATGGAGGGAGGTACAAGTTCATAAACTGCCCATTGATGTTAAACCATTCCTTTACCTGAGCAGCTCGGTGGAAACTGACATTGTCCCACACTATCACATAGGTGGGAATGGGATTCTCATTTAGCTCTTAACCCTGCTGCTCTTGAACCTGCTGCTCAAATAAAATATATCTTAGATTGGCAATAAATCTTAGAAGGTGCTGCGTGTTATATGGCCCGAGTGTAACATGGTGATGTAGAACACCATGGTTACTGATAGCAGCACAGATTGTGACATTGCCACCTCGTTGACCAGGGACTTCAACAATGGCCCGCTGTCCAATCATGCTTCGGCCTCTCCTTCTCCTCTTCGTTAGATTGAAGCCTGCTTCACCGACAGAGATGAACTCATGGGGTCTGTCCAGGGATTCCAAGTCAAATATTGTCTGTGTAGAAATACAATATACTGTATGTAGGATTTTGTAAGTTATACTGTAGAGTAAAATTAGTCTTCTGATTCACATACATTGTATGTACTGAAGAGTAATGTCATTCACAGAGTATGTGTTAGTACTGTAGACAATCTGGATTACAGTAAATGTTTCTGAATGTACACTTACTTGCACATACTGAGCTCGCAGTTCTTTCACCCCTTGGTGAGTTGCGCTCAAAAGGTACCCTGTTTCCTCGTTTCATTCGCATCCTGTTACGATGGAGGACACGGTCAATTGTGGAAATGCTCACGCTGTCGATTCCCTGGAAGTGTGTGTTGTCTTGTATCACTCGTTCCTGGATTTCTCTGAGTCGTATTGCATTATCTCGAAGGACCAGGCCAAGTATAACGGCCTCTTGCTCCCTAGTGATTATAGCTGTCCTTCCACCTGCATGTGGCAGCCTTGCAATTCTACAAAAAGTAGTTGTGCAGTTACAAAACATATTCACGCAGTACAATACATACAGTGATTAACTTTACAAATGTCTATTGAAACAGCTGCATACAGTGTAGTACAGTACATTTGCCATTACAAAAATACAGTAGTATCCTGTACCTGTTCTCTTCTCTGAATGTCCTTACTATGGTGGACACAGAAAATCGTCTCAAATTGGGTTGCACTCTAAGTCCTGCTTCCCTCATTGTCAGTCCATGGACAAGAACATGGTCTATGACTGTTCCTCGAATTTCATCGGATATTTCCACTCTTTGTCTTCCTCTTCCTCTTCGTCCTCCTCTTCCTCTTTCTTGCCCTCCTCTTCCTCCTCGTCGCCTACCTCGCATACGTCTTCGTCCTCTCACATTGTTTCTTCTATCCATTCTCAGACTTTCTCCTTCCCACCTTCAACAACCTGGTTGCTCTCTGAACTGGCTTATATTGGTTGTGTCGCATCATTTGAAACAGGTTAAGTCCATTTTGAGTGGTTGTGTTCAATCAATGACATATGTTCTCTATTTGTATTTGATTGTTGCCACTTGTGTTTACCAGTATGGATGACATGTGCATTAGAGTGCAGAATGTGTTTTGAGAATGAGAATGTGTTTAAGAGTTTTGCTGAAAAGTCTAAGTGAGATCTGCAAATTGTGTTTTACCATGTGAAATGGTTTAAGGTACTGACAACAGACTGCATAATTATCTAAATTAGTCCAGGCAACTGAGAACTTTGTTCAGCCAATGGGTTTTAGTGTTTTAGCAATTGAGAACTTTGTTCAGCCAATGGGTTTTAGTGTTTTAGCAATTGAGAACTTTGTTCAGCCAATGGGTTTTAGTGTTTTAGCAATTGAGAACTTTGTTCAGCCAATGGGTTTTAGTGTTTTAGCAATTGAGAACTTTGTTCAGCCAATGGGTTTTAGTGTTTTAGCAATTGAAAACTTTGTTCAGCCAATGGGTTTTAGTGTTTTAGCAATTGAGAACTTTGTTCAGCCAATGGGTTTTAGTGTTTTAGCAATTGAGAACTTTGTTCAGCCAATGGGTTTTAGTGTTTTAGCAATTGAGAACTTTGTTCAGCCAATGGGTTTTAGTGTTTTAGCAATTGAGAACTTTGTTCAGCCAATGGGTTTTAGTGCTTTAGCAATTGAGAACTTTGTTCAGCCAATGGGTTTTAGTGTTTTAGCAATTGAGAACTTTGTTCAGCCAATGGGTTTTAGTGTTTTAGCAATTGAGACAAACTGTAGGATGATATGTTGCATTTCGTATGGTATGTATTAATTGGTGGTTGTCCCTCATCCATAAAGGATGATATGTTACGAATTACAATTTGTACGATATACTTTGCAAAACCTATGATATGTTACGAATTGGGTTAGTTAGCATAATAAGTAGTTTCAAAGTAGTTCGTCGTTGAAAAGTTGCTAATTAGCTACAATCTAAAGTTGTCCGGGATGAGATTTGAACACGGTCCGGGATGAGAGTTAAACACGGTCCGGGATGAGATTTGAACACGGTCCGGGATGAGAGTTGAACACGGTCCGGGATCAGAGTTGAACACAGTCCGGGATGAGATTTGAACACGGTCCGGGATGAGAGTTGAACACGGTCCGGGATGTGATTTGAACACGGTCCGGGATGAGATTTGAACACGGTCCGGGATGAGAGTTGAACACGGTCCGGGATGAGATTTGAACACGGTCCGGGATGAGAGTTGAACACGGTCCGGGATCAGAGTTGAACACGGTCCGGGATGAGATTTGAACACGGTCCGGGATGAGATTTGAACACGGTCCGGGATGAGAGTTGAACACGGTCCGGGATGAGAGTTGAACACGGTCCGGGATGAGAGTTGAACACGGTCCGGGATGAGATTTGAACACGGTCCGGGATGAGAGTTGAACACTGTCCGGGATGAGATTTGAACACGGTCCGGGATGAGATTTGAACACAGTCCGGGATGAGATTTGAACACGGTCCTGGGTGAGATTTGAACACGGTCCGGGATGAGATTTGAACACGGTCCGGGATGAGATTTGAACACGGTCTGGGATGAGATTTGAACACGGTCCTGGGTGAGATTTGAACACGGTCCGGGATGAGATTTGAACACGGTCCGGGATGAGAGTTGAACACGGTCCGGGATGAGATTTGAACACGGTCCGGGATGAGAGTTGAACACGGTCCGGGATGAGATTTGAACACGGTCCGGGATGAGATTTGAACACGGTCCGGGATGAGATTTGAACACGGTCCGGGATGAGAGTTGAACACGGTCCGGGATGAGATTTGAACACGGTCCGGGATGAGATTTGAACACGGTCCGGGATGAGATTTGAACACGGTCCGGGATGAGAGTTGAACACGGTCCGGGATGAGATTTGAACACGGTCCGGGGATGAGATTTGAACACGGTCCGGGATGAGATTTGAACACGGTCCGGGATGAGAGTTGAACACGGTCCGGGATGAGAGTTGAACACGGTCCGGGATGAGATTTGAACACGGTCTGGGATGAGATTTGAACACGGTCCGGGATGAGATTTGAACACGGTCCGGGATGAGATTTGAACACGGTATAATATATGCTAGACGCATGCATTGCAGACCTTCTATTTTATGTAACCATACCAAACAAAACAGATCATACTAGTTTTTATGTGCCCCGGGTATAAATGTACAATGTTATGTCTAGTCTATGAGACCAGGTTGCTGAACTCTGGCCCTCTCTCTCTCTCTCTCTCTCTTTCTCTCTCTCTTCTCTAAACTAATCTCTTCTCTAAACTACTAACCTAAGAGGATTCATGTCTTTAAAAAAAAAAAAAACCCAGAGGAAACAAGGTCCTTCTGTCTTGATGGCACAATTAACATCACAATGAAGAGCAACACCTTGTACATGCTACCCAGAGTAAATGGGATACTGGGGAATGCTCTTGGCTTTGAAGCATCCAACCTCTTTTAGCTCTCAACTCAAATAGCACAGCCATTTTGAAGGTTTCCATGGTAACCTAGTCAGGATCTATAAGAGCAAAGGGGGGGGGGGGTCTTGAGAAGGGGGAATTACACAATCTGGGATTGGTACATCCATAATGTTATATAACAGTGCCTTCAGAAAGTATTCATACCCCTTGACTTATTCTATATTTTGTTGTCTTACAGCCTGAATTAAAAATGGATTGAATAGATATTTGTTCTTACCCATTTACACAGAATAACCCATAAAGTGAAAACATTTATCGGCACATCTCCTCTTCGTCTGAAGAGGAGTAAGGATCGGATCAAGATGCAGCGTGGTAAGTGTCCATGATGTTTTTAATAAAGACAAATGAACACTCAAACAAAAACAATAAACGATAACGTGAAATCTCCAAAAAACCGAAACAGTACCGTGTGGCGACAAACACACACACGGAAACAAACACCCACAAACCAACAGTGAAACCCAGGCTACCTAAGTATGATTCTCAATCAGAGACAACTAACGACACCTGCCTCTGATTGAGAACCATACTAGCCCGAAACAGAAACCAAACATACAAAAACACACATAGACTGCCCACCCCAACTCACGCCCTGACCATACTAAATAAAGACAAAACACAGGAAATAAAGGTCAGAACGTGATAGTACCCTCCCCCCCAAAGGTGCGGACTCCGGCCGCAAAACCTGAACCTATAAGGGAGCGTCTGGGTGGGCGTCTGTCCGTGGTGGCGGCTCTGGCGCGGGACGTGGGCCCCACTTCACCACAGTTTTTGTACGCCTCCTCAACCGCCCCCGTGGCCTCTTATGAGCGGCGACCCTTGCAGAAGGAGTGGCTTCGTAAGAAGCATTTCAAGGTCCTGGAGTGGCTGGAGTGGCCTAGCCAGTCTCCAGATCTCAACCCCATAGAAAATCTTTGGAGGGAGTTGAAAGTCCGTGTTGCCCAGCAACAGCCCCAAAACATCACTGCTCTAGAGGAGATCTGCATGGAGGAATGAGCCAAAATGTGTGAAAACAACAGTGTGTGAAAACCTTGCGAAGACTTACAGAAAACGTTTGACCTCTGTCATTGCCAACAAAGGGTATACAACAAAGTACTGAGATAAACTTTTGTTATTGACCAAATACTTATTTTCCACCATAATTTGCAAATAAATTCATTAAAAATACTACAATGTGATTTTCTGCATTTTTTTTCTCATTTTGTCTGTCATAGTTGAAGTGTACCTATGATGAAAATTACAGGCCTCTCTCATCTTTTTAAGTGGGAGAACTTGCACATTTGGTGGCCGACTAAATACTTTTTTGCCCCACTGTATGTGTTTGAGGGTGTGAGTTAGAAGCAGACATTACACAACTCCAGTGGAGAGTTTGGCCTTGTGTTTTAGTTTATTGTGCTGCTGAAAGGTGAATTCATCTCCCAGTGTCTGTTGGAAAGCAGACTGAATTAGATTTAGCTCTAGGATTTTGCCTCTGTTTAGTTCCAGTCTGTTTTTTTTGTTTGTTTTTAATTCTGAAAAACTCCCCTGTCCTTATAATGTTGTTGATCCATCCTCAGTTTTCTCCTGTCACAGCCATTAAACTCTGTTACTGTTTTAAAGTCACCATTGGCCTCATGGTGAAATCCCTGAGCGGTTTCCTTCCTCTCCGTCAACTGAGTTAGGAAGTACGCTTGTGTCTAGTAGTGACTGGGTGTATTGATACACTGAGTTAGGAAGGACGTCTGTATCTTTGTGGTGACTGGGTGTATTGATACACTGAGTTAGGAAGGACGTCTGTATCTTTGTAGTGACTGGGTGTATTGATACACCATCCAAAGTGTAATTAATAACTTCACCATGCTCAAAGGGATATTCAATGTCTGCTTTTTTATTTCTACCCATCTACCAATAGGTGCCCTTCTTTGCGAGGCATTGGAAAACCTCCCTGGTCTTTGTGGTTGAATCTGGGTTTGAAATTCACTGCTCGGCTGAGGGATCTTACAGATAATTGTAAATGTTGGGTACAGAGATTAGGTAGCCCTTAAAAAATAATTTAAAACCACTATTACTGCACACAGAGTGAGTCCATGCCATTTATTGTGTGACTTGTTAAGCAAATGTTTACTCCTGAACTTATTTAGTCTTGCGATAACAAAGGGGTTGAAGACATTATGACATTTCAGCTTTTCATTTTTAATCCATTTGTAAAAATGTATAAAAACATAATTCCCCCTTTGACATTATGGGGTGTTGTACATAGACCAGAAATCTCAATTTAATTCACTTTAAATTTCAACAAAATGTGGGAAAAAAATCAAGGGGTGTGAATACTTTCTGAAGGCACCGTAGCCATTGGTTCTTGATTAATATAACTTATAAATACCTCATGAGTTTAGTTTAACTCTCTTAGCCCATCTATGAATTTAAGAGTGGTTACATTTTACCCAACACCATCCTTCAGGTGTGAAGGAGGCCCTGGACAACAGAGAGGACATTTCATCGTCTGTTACAGAGGCCCTGGACAACCGAGAGGACATTTCATCGTCTGTTACAGAGGCCCTGGACAACCGAGAGGACATTTCATAGTCTGTTACAGAGGCCCTGGACAACAGAGAGGACATAGTCTGTCACAGAGGCCCTGGACAACAGAGAGGACATTTCATCGTCTGTTACAGAGGCCCTGGACAACAGAGAGGACATTTCATAGTCTGTTACAGAGGCCCTGGACAACAGAGAGGACATAGTCTGTCACAGAGGCCCTGGACAACAGAGAGGACCTTTCATAGATCACCTATACTGATTGCATGGTTTTGTATAGATTCTCTATAACGTACAACTAATTAAAAGCTTATTGTCCACATGCCTTCTCCCATCATAGAACCAAGATAAGATTAAGATAAGACTTGATCAATGTAATCAGTATAGTGTTTGTATTGTCAATGGTGTACATCTCAGCATAATAAAATCAGCTGGTTACCATCGGTTACCATACTGAGACCGACAGGTGTTATAACCATCATGTACTGAGACTGATAGGTGTTATAACATCATACTTAGACTGACAGGTGTTATAACCATCATGTACTGAGACTGATAGGTGTTATAACATCATACTTAGACTGACAGGTGTTATAACCATCATGTATTGAGACAGACAGGTGTTATAACCATCATGTACTAACAATGACAGGTGTTATAACATCATCTACTGAGACTGATAGGTGTTATAACATCATACTTAGACAGACAGCTGTTATAACCATCATGTACTGAGACTGACAGGTGTTATAACATCATACTTAGACTGACAGGTGTTATAACCATCATGTACTGAGACTGATAGGTGTTATAACATCATACTTAGACTGACAGGTGTTATAACCATCATGTATTGAGACAGACAGATGTTATAACCATCATGTACTAACAATGACAGGTGTTATAACATCATGTATTGAGACTGACAGGTGTTATAACCATCATGTATTGAGACAGACAGGTGTTAAAACCATCATGTACTAACAATGACAGGTGTTATAACCATCATGTACTGAGACTGACAGGTGTTATAACATCATCTACTGAGACTGACAGGTCTTATAACCATCATGTACTGAGACCGACAGGTGTTATAACCATCATGTACTGAGACTGACAGGTGTTATAACATCATCTACTGAGACTGACAGGTGTTATAACCATCATGTACTGAGACCGACAGGTGATATAACCATCATGTACTGAGACCGACAGGTGTTATAACCATCATGTACTGAGACCGACAGGTGTTATAACCATCACGTACTGAGACTGACAGGTGTTATAACCATCATGTACTAACAATGACAGGTGTTATAACCATCATGTACTAACAATGACAGGTGTTATAACCATCATGTACTGAGACCGACAGGTGTTATAACCATCATGTACTGAGACCGACAGGTGTTATAACCATCATACTGAGACCGACAGGTGTTATAACATCATACTTAGACTGACAGGTGTTATAACCATCATGTACTAACAATGACAGGTGTTATAACCATCATGTACTAACAATGACAGGTGTTATAACCATCATACTGAGACCAACAGGTGTTATAACCATCATGTACTAACAATGACAGGTGTTATAACCATCATACTGAGACCGACAGGTGTTATAACATCATTCTGTATCTGAAGAAGTAATGTAATAGGCATGTAATGAATCAATATAAATAAACATGGAACACACTGTTGGCACCACAGCTAAATGTACTATAAACGCTTGGCTGTGCCATTACTAGGATGGTGGCATGTTAAGCTGACTGTAATCTCTGCACAGTGTGGCACCCTATTCCCTACGTAGTGCACTACTTTTAACCAGATGTTAAAGGTAGTCCACTATGTTGGGAATAGTAATAGGGTACCATTTGAGACAGATATAATTTATCTTCCCACACCTTCCTGTCGGCCAGGTTTGGTACAGAGCAAGTAGCCAATCCCATTATATCTCTACAATACTATAATCCTGCCATACTAGACAGGATGTGTCCCCAATTGCACCCTATTCCCTATTTACTGCACTATTTTAGACCAGCACCCATATGGCTCTGATCAAAAGTAGTGCACAATATAGGGAATAGGGTGCCATTTGG
Organism: Oncorhynchus clarkii lewisi; assembly: GCF_045791955.1. NCBI lineage: Eukaryota > Metazoa > Chordata > Actinopteri > Salmoniformes > Salmonidae > Oncorhynchus > Oncorhynchus clarkii. The sequence goes on along the minus strand of NC_092171.1, from coordinate 41,333,918 downwards.
GACATACTCACTCTCCACTCTCCTACTGGAAAATTCCCTTAAGGGTTTCAGTTCCTCAACGGTTTCATCCTCAACGGTCTTCAACGGTTTCAGTTCCTCCTCTCCCCGTAGAGAACATCCTCAACGGTTTCAGTTCCTCCTCTCCCCGCAGAGAACATCCTCAACGGTTTCAGTTCCTCCTCTCCCCGTAGAGAACATCCTCAACGGTTTCAGTTCCTCCTCTCCCCGTAGAGAACATCCTCAACGGTTTCAGTTCCTCCTCTCCCCGTAGAGAACATCCTCAACGGTTTCGGTTCCTCCTCTCCCCGTAGAGAACATCCTCAACGGTTTCAGTTCCTCCTCTCCCCGTAGAGAACATCCTCAATGGTTTCAGTTCCTCCTCTCCCCGCAGAGAACATCCTCAACGGTTTCAGTTCCTCCTCTCCCCGTAGAGAACATCCTCAACGGTTTCAGTTCCTCCTCTCCCTGTAGAGAACATCCTCAACGGTTTCAGTTCCTCCTCTCCCCGCAGAGAACATCCTCAACGGTTTCAGTTTCTCCTCTCCCTGTAGAGAACATCCTCAACGGTTTCAGTTCCTCCTCTCCCCGCAGAGAACATCCTCAACGGTTTCAGTTCCTCCTCTCCCCGCAGAGAACATCCTCAACGGTTTCAGTTCCTCCTCTCCCCGTAGAGAACATCCTCAACGGTTTCAGTTCCTCCTCTCCCAGCAGAGAACATCCTCAACGGTTTCAGTTCCTCCTCGACAAAATACTCTGTAATGTCAAAGTGAGGGGATGAATAGTAATTAAATAACTAAAATATAGTCATAGCATAAGTATTCAGCACCCTGAATCAATCACCTTTTTGCCAGAGATTAAAGCTGTGAATCGTTCTGTCTAAGTCTCTAAGAGATTTCCACACCTGGACATTAGCCCATTATTCTTTTCAGAGAGTCCAGTCTTTATTTTTATTAGTTATTTTTACTATCATTACTTTTTAATGCATTTTTTAAAATCTTTAATTTTCCATTGTTGGAAAAGGACCCGTAATTAAGCTGTCTGCAGCTGTTATCTACGATGCATGTGACGAAAACAATTTGATTTGATGTGTTACCATTATGGATCCCTGTCCAGGAGAGATATAGCTCTATCTAGAATCTCTGTCCAGGAGAGATATAGCTCTATCTAGGATCTCTGTCCAGGAGAGATATAGCTCTATCTAGGATCTCTGTCCAGGAGAGATTTAGCTCTATCTAGGATCTCTGTCCAGGAGAGATTTAGCTCTATCTAGGATCTCTGTCCAGGAGAGTTATAGCTCTATCTAGGATCTCTGTCCAGGAGAGATATAGCTCTATCTAGGATCTCTGTCCAACAGAGATATAGCTCTATCTACAGTGCCTTGCGAAAGTATTCGGCCCCCTTGAACTTTGCGACCTTTTGCCACATTTCAGGCTTCAAACATAAAGATATAAAACTGTATTTTTTTGTGAAGAATCAACAACAAGTGGGACACAATCATGAAGTGGAACGACATTTATTGGATATTTCAAACTTTTTTAACAAATCAAAAACTGAAAAATTGGGCGTGCAAAATTATTCAGCCCCTTTACTTTCAGTGCAGCAAACTCTCTCCAGAAGTTCAGTGAGGATCTCTGAATGATCCAATGTTGACCTAAATGACTAATGATGATAAATACAATCCACCTGTGTGTAATCAAGTCTCCGTATAAATGCACCTGCACTGTGATAGTCTCAGAGGTCCGTTAAAAGCGCAGAGAGCATCATGAAGAACAAGGAACACACCAGGCAGGTCCGAGATACTGTTGTGAAGAAGTTTAAAGCCGGATTTGGATACAAAAATATTTCCCAAGCTTTAAACATCCCAAGGAGCACTGTGCAAGCGATAATATTGAAATGGAAGGAGTATCAGACCACTGCAAATCTTCCAAGACCTGGCCATCCCTCTAAACTTTCAGCTCATACAAGGAGAAGACTGATCAGAGATGCAGCCAAGAGGCCCATGATCACTCTGGATGAACAGAGATCTACAGCTGAGGTGGGAGACTCTGTCCATAGGACAACAATCAGTCGTATATTGCACAAATCTGGCCTTTATGGAAGAGTGGCAAGAAGAAAGCCATTTCTTAAAGATATCCATAAAAAGTGTTGTTTAAAGTTTGCCACAAGCCACCTGGGAGACACACCAAACATGTGGAAGAAGGTGCTCTGGTCAGATGAAACCAAAATTGAACTTTTTGGCAACAATGCAAAACGTTATGTTTGGCGTAAAAGCAACACAGCTCATCACCCTGAACACACCATCCCCACTGTCAAACATGGTGGTGGCAGCATCATGGTTTGGGCCTCCTTTTCTTCAGCAGGGACAGGGAAGATGGTTCAAATTGATGGGAAGATGGATGGAGCCAAATACAGGAACATTCTGGAAGAAAACCTGATGGAGTCTGCAAAAGACCTGAGACTGGGACGGAGATTTGTCTTCCAACAAGACAATGATCCAAAACATAAAGCAAAATCTACAATGGAATGGTTCAATAATAAACATATCCAGGTGTTAGAATGGCCAAGTCAAAGTCCAGACCTGAATCCAATCGAGAATCTGTGGAAAGGACTGAAAACTTCTGTTCACAAATGCTCTCCATCCAACCTCACTGAGCTCGAGTTGTTTTGCAAGGAGGAATGGGAAAAAATTTCAGTCTCTCGATGTGCAAAACTGATAGAGACATACCCCAAGCGACTTACAGCTGTAATCGCAGCAAAAGGTGGCGCTAAAAGGTATTAACTTAAGGGGGCTGAATAATTTTGCACGCCCAATTTTTCAGTTTTTGATTTGTTAAAAAAGTTTGAAATATCCAATAAATGTCGTTCCACTTTTTGATTGTGTCCCACTTGTTGTTGATTCTTCACAAAAAAATACAGTTTTATATCTTTATGTTTGAAGCCTGAAATGTGGCAAAAGGTCGCAAAGTTCAAGGGGGCCGAATACTTTCGCAAGGCACTGTAGGTCCCTGTCCAACAGAGATATAGCTCTATCTAGGTCCCTGTCCAACAGAGATATAGCTCTATCTAGGATGCGTTCTGCATTGTCACCTTCCATGTTCAGCATGTAAATGTGGTTCAATATATCACAGACCACTGCAGTTTCGTTTCATGTTTAATTTTCGCCGTTCAAGATCCAGTAGGTAACCTACTGGCCGTCGTTTGTTTTGGTGTCTTGTTAAATCAAACAAACTATCTGGACTGGCAAAATCCATCATACGGGCCAGACGTTTTGAAAGTGACATTTGTCTTGAAAACATTTTAGGACTATATCAACAATGGACTAATGAATGAAAACAAATAGCAAAATATGTTTTCCTTTTAAGAGCAGAAGTTACTGTTCACTTTGGAGAACAATATACTATCTATCGTCTTCACTTCAGTTTGAAAATACAGAGCAGAGAGCAGTACACAGTAGTGTAGTCCCAAATGGCACCCTATTCCCTATGTAGTGCACTACTTTTGACCAGATGGCACCCTATTCCCTATGTAGTGCACTACTTTTGACCAGATGGCACCCTATTCCCTATGTAGTGCACTACTTTTGACCAGATGGCACCCTATTCCCTATGTAGTGCACTACTTTTGACCAGATGGCACCCTATTCCCTATGTAGTGCACTACTTTTGACCCAGAGCCCATATGTCACGCCCTGGTCTTAGTATTCTGTGTTTTCTTTGTTATTTTGGTCAGGCCAGGGTGTGACATGAGTTTATTATGTGGTGTGTTTTGTCTTGGGGTTTTAGTAGGTATTGGGATTGTGGTATAGTGGGGTTGTCTAGAATAGTCTATGGTTGTCTAGAGTGGTTCTCAATCAGAGGCAGGTGTTTATCGTTGTCTCTGATTGGGAACCATATTTAGGCAGCCATATTCTTTGAGTGTTTCGTGGGTGATTGTTCCTGTCTCTGTTTTGCACCAGTATAGGCTGTTAGGTTTTTGTGTTGTTCGTGTTTTATTCGTTTATTAAAAATGAATCTAAATAACCACGCTGCATTTTGGTCCTCCTCTCCTTCACCGCAAGAAAACCGTAACACCATAGCGTCATGTAGGGAATAGGGTGCCGTTTGGGATGCCGACTAGAACCACTGCTGTACTGACCAGGGGCCAACGTGACTCTGCTTCCGTCCTCCAGTGATCCCTCCTCACCCGAAGAGGTGAATGAATAGTCGACTTAGTGTCAGTGGAACATTCCGGATCCCCGTAGGCCTAAAGGGTTGCAAAAATCTGGTTACTTTCACAGTTGGAAGATTTCTGGAATAACCAGGACAATCTATAGTCCTCCAACATGATTTCTGGAATAACCAGGACCATCTATAGTCCTTCAAATATGATTTCTGGAATAACCAGGACCATCTATAGTCCTCCAAACATGATTTCTGGAATAACCAGGACCATCTATAGTCCTCCAAACATGATTTCTGGAATAACCAGGACAATCTATAGTCCTCAAACATGATTTCTGGAATAACCAGGACCATCTATAGTCCTCCAAACATGATTTCTGGAATAACCAGGACCATCTATAGTCCTCCAAACATGATTTCTGGAATAACCAGGACCATCTATAATCCTCCAAACATGATTTCTGGAATAACCAGGACCATCTATAGTCCTCCAAACATGATTTCTGGAATAACCAGGACCATCTATAATCCTCCAAACATGATTTCTGGAATAACCAGGACCATCTATAGTCCTCCAAACATGATTTCTGGAATAACCAGGACCATCTATAGTCCTCCAAACATGATTTCTGGAATAACCAGGACCATCTATAGTCCTCCAAACATGATTTCTGGAATAACCAGGACCATCTATAATCCTCCAAACATGATTTCTGGAATAACCAGGACCATCTATAGTCCTCCAAACATGATTTCTGGAATAACCAGGACCATCTATAGTCCTCCAAACATGATTTCTGGAATAACCAGGACCATCTATAGTCCTCCAAACATGATTTCTGGAATAACCAGGACCATCTATAGTCCTCCAAACATGATTTCTGGAATAACCAGGACCATCTATAGTCCTCCAAACATGATTTCTGGAATAACCAGGACCATCTATAGTCCTCCAAACATGATTTCTGGAATAACCAGGACCATCTATAGTCCTCCAAACATGATTTCTGGAATAACCAGGACCATCTATAGTCCTCCAAACATGATTTCTGGAATAACCAGGACCATCTATAGTCCTCCAAACATGATTTCTGGAATAACCAGGACCATCTATAGTCCTCCAAACATGATTTCTGGAATAACCAGGACCATCTATAGTCCTCCAAACATGATTTCTGGAATAACCAGGACCATCTATAGTCCTCCAAACATGATTCCTGGAATAACCAGGACCATCTATAGTCCTCCAAACATGATTTCTGGAATAACCAGGACCATCTATAGTCCTCCAAACATGATTTCTGGAATGACCAGGACCATCTATAGTCCTCCAAACATGATTTCTGGAATAACCAGGACCATCTATAGTCCTCCAACATGATTTCTGGAATAACCAGGACAATCTATAGTCCTCCAAACATGATTTCTGGAATAACCAGGACCATCTATAGTCCTCCAAACATGATTTCTGGAATAACCAGGACCATCTATAGTCCTCCAAACATGATTTCTGGAATAACCAGGACCATCTATAGTCCTCCAAACATGATTTCTGGAATAACCAGGACCATCTATAGTCCTCCAAACATGATTTCTGGAATAACCAGGACCATCTATAGTCCTCCAAACATGATTTCTGGAATAACCAGGACCATCTATAGTCCTCCAAACATGATTTCTGGAATAACCAGGACCATCTATAGTCCTCCAAACATGATTTCTGGAATAACCAGGACCATCTATAGTCCTCCAAACATGATTTCTGGAATAACCAGGACCATCTATAGTCCTCCAAACATGATTTCTGGAATAACCAGGACCATCTATAGTCCTCCAAACATGATTTCTGGAATAACCAGGACAATCTATAGTCCTCAAACATGATTTCTGGAATAACCAGGACAATCTATAGTCCTCCAAACATGATTTCTGGAATAACCAGGACCATCTATAGTCCTCCAAACATGATTTCTGGAATAACCAGGACCATCTATAGTCCTCCAAACATGATTTCTGGAATAACCAGGACCATCTATAGTCCTCCAAACATGATTTCTGGAATAACCAGGACCATCTATAGTCCTCCAAACATGATTTCTGGAATAACCAGGACCATCTATAGTCCTCCAAACATGATTTCTGGAATAACCAGGACCATCTATAGTCCTCCAAACATGATTTCTGGAATAACCAGGACCATCTATAGTCCTCCAAACATGATTTCTGGAATAACCAGGACCATCTATAGTCCTCCAAACATGATTTCTGGAATAACCAGGACCATCTATAGTCCTCCAAACATGATTTCTGGAATAACCAGAACCATCTATAGTCCTCCAAACATGATTTATGGAATAACCAGGACAATCTATAGTCCTCCAAACATGGTTTCTGGAATAACCAGGACAATCTATAGTCCTCAAACATGATTTCTGGAATAACCAGGACAATCTATAGTCCTCCAAACATGATTTCTGGAATAACCAGGACAATCTATAGTCCTCCAAACATGATTTAGGCCTTAATTTATTCTTTTTTTTTTCAAGAAGCGCACGCTATATAATGTCAAAAGCCACCCCTTTTCTCAGCAAACACATTTTTGCGTCACAGTTTATACCAATTACCGAGATGATTTTAGCCCCTGGTGATCCTGGATGGGAATTTAACCTTTGACCTTTGCATACCTTGAGATCTTACCACCTGAGACTGCTTTTTGAGTTATTGGCAGACCGATAGCCCGGCAGTACTGAAACAGGTCTGAGCTCATCCATACAAGCTGTGGATATGTGAGAGGTTGTCGGAGTAGTCATGGTAACCCTGTCATCTAGAAATGAACTGCTCTGAAATGAGCTCCGTCTGTTTTTATGATTCTGTACGGTAGAGCCCTGTCATAACTGGATACCTTGGCTGACACACAAAATACAGAACCCACTGACTGCTGACATCTTGACCCTCCCTCCCTCCCTCCCTCCCTCCCTCCCTCCCTCCCTCCCTCCCTCACTTTATCTCTGTCTCTCTCTCCACTCTGCTCATCCATGTCTCTACTTCTCTCCCTCTCCTACCTCTATTTTCTCTATCCAGCTCCGTCTCTCCCTCCTTCTCTCCCATCTCTCCCTGTCTATTTCCCTCCTTCTCTCTCTCTGTCTCTCCCATCTCCCCCTGTCTATTTCCCTCCTTCTCTCTCTCTGTCTCTCCCATCTCCCCCTGTCTATTTCCCTCCTTCTCTCTCTCTCTCTCCCATCTCTCCCTGTCTATTTCCCTCCTTCTCTCTCTCTGTCTCTCCCATCTCCCCCTGTCTATTTCCCTCCTTCTCTCTCCCTGTCTCTCCCATCTCTCCCTCTCCTACCTCTATTTTCTCTATCCATCTCTGTCTCTCTTCCATGTACCTGCTCAGATCTCCTACAACACACTGCCCTTCAGCTTTTCCTCTGATAATTCATTCATTTCCATGCAGGATGTCACTAATTGAATGCCAATGGTGACTACAGGAAATACTGTGGTCCCTCTGAAAGGGACATGCCTATACATGAACACGATAGCATCGTTGCATTCATTATGACACTGAAGACCTGTTAAAGAGGTCATCTAGAGTTCAAACAACAACAAAGAAGCCATGTTAGTCATTCAAAAATTTAACTTCATTTAATTTCAGATGAATAATGTAAATGATATGCGCGTCCTTCCGATGTGTCCTCATTGTTTTTACCGTCGCAGTAATAAATAGTGTCACAGTTCAGAGTTCACCGGGACTTGTCATTGTAGCGTGTCACAGTTCAGAGTTCACCAGGACTTGTCATTGTAGCGTGTCACAGTTCAGAGTTCACCGGGACTTGTCATTGTAGCGCGTCACAGTTCAGAGTTCACCGGGACTTGTCATTGTAGCGTGTCACAGTTCAGAGTTCACCGGGACTTGTCATTGTAGCGTGTCACAGTTCAGAGTTCACCAGGACTTGTCATTGTAGCGTGTCACAGTTCAGAGTTCACCAGGACTTGTCATTGTAGCGTGTCACAGTTCAGAGTTCACCGGGACTTGTCATTGTAGCGCGTCACAGTTCAGAGTTCACCGGGACTTGTCATTGTAGCGTGTCACAGTTCAGAGTTCACCGGGACTTGTCATTGTAGCGCGTCACAGTTCAGAGTTCACCGGGACTTGTCATTGTAGCGTGTCACAGTTCAGAGTTCACCGGGACTTGTCATTGTAGCGTGTCACAGTTCAGAGTTCACCGGGACTTGTCATTGTAGCGCGTCACAGTTCAGAGTTCACCGGGACTTGTCATTGTAGCGTGTCACAGTTCAGAGTTCACCGGGACTTGTCATTGTAGCGTGTCACAGTTCAGAGTTCACCGGGACTTGTCATTGTAGCGTGTCACAGTTCAGAGTTCACCGGGACTTGTCATTGTAGCGCGTCACAGTTCAGAGTTCACCGGGACTTGTCATTGTAGCGTGTCACAGTTCAGAGTTCACCGGGACTTGTCATTGTAGCGTGTCACAGTTCAGAGTTCACCGGGACTTGTCATTGTAGCGTGTCACAGTTCAGAGTTCACCGGGACTTGTCATTGTAGCGTGTCACAGTTCAGAGTTCACCGGGACTTGTCATTGTAGCGTGTCACAGTTCAGAGTTCACCGGGACTTGTCATTGTAGCGTGTCACAGTTCAGAGTTCACCGGGACTTGTCATTGTAGCGTGTCACAGTTCAGAGTTCACCGGGACTTGTCATTGTAGCGTGTCACAGTTCAGAGTTCACCGGGACTTGTCATTGTAGCGTGTCACAGTTCAGAGTTCACCGGGACTTGTCATTGTAGCGTGTCACAGTTCAGAGTTCACCGGGACTTGTCATTGTAGCGTGTCACAGTTCAGAGTTCACCAGGACTTGTCATTGTAGCGTGTCACAGTTCAGAGTTCACCGGGACTTGTCATTGCAGCGTGTCACAATTCAGAGTTCACCGGGACTTGTCATTGTAGCGTGTCACAGTTCAGAGTTCACCGGGACTTGTCATTGTAGCGCGTCACAGTTCAGAGTTCACCGGGACTTGTCATTGTAGCGTGTCACAGTTCAGAGTTCACCGGGACTTGTCATTGTAGCGTGTCACAGTTCAGAGTTCACCGGGACTTGTCATTGTAGCGTGTCACAGTTCAGAGTTCACCGGGACTTGTCATTGTAGCTTGTCACAGTTCAGAGTTCACCGGGACTTGTCATTGTAGCGTGTCACAGTTCAGAGTTCACCGGGATTTGTCATTGTAGCGTGTCACAGTTCAGAGTTCACCGGGACTTGTCATTGCAGCGTGTCACAGTTCAGAGTTCACCGGGACTTGTCATTGTAGCGTGTCACAGTTCAGAGTTCACCGGGACTTGTCATTGTAGCGCGTCACAGTTCAGAGTTCACCGGGACTTGTCATTGCAGCGTGTCACAGTTCAGAGTTCACCGGGACTTGTCATTGCAGCGTGTCACAGTTCAGAGTTCACCGGGACTTGTCATTGTAGCGCGTCACAGTTCAGAGTTCACCGGGACTTGTCATTGTAGCGTGTCACAGTTCAGAGTTCACCAGGACTTGTCATTGTAGCGCGTCACAGTTCAGACAGTGTTACCATCCGATCTACCAGTCCTGTGAAGACAGACAGTGTTACCATCCTGTCCTACCAAATCAAATTTTATTTGTCACATACACATGGTTAGCAGATGTTAATGCGAGTGTAGCGAAATGCTTGTGCTTCTAGTTCCGACAATGCAGTAATAACCAACGAGTAATCTAACCTAACAATATCACAACTACTACCTTATACACAGAAGTGTAAAGGGATAAAGAATATGTACATAAAGATATATGAATGAGTGATGGTACAGAGCGGCAAAGGCAAGATACAGTAGATGGTATCGAGTACAGTATATACATATGAGATGAGTAATGTAGGGTATGTATAAACAAAGTGGCATAGTTTAAAGTGGCTAGTGATCCATGTATTACATAAAGATGCAGTAGATATAGAGTACAGTATATACGTATACATATGAGATGAATAATGTAGGTTATGTAAACATTATATTAAGTAGCATTGTTTAATGTGGCTAGTGATACATTTTTTACATCAATTTCCATTATTAAAGTGGCTGGAGTTGAGCCAGTATGTTGGCAGCAGCCACTCAATGTTAGTGGTGGCTGTTTAACAGTCTGATGGCCTTGAGATAGAAGTTAGAGTAACAATGATCCAGGGTTTTACCAGCCCTGGTTGCACAATCGATATGCTGATAGAATTTAGGGAGTCTTGTTTTCAGATTAGCCTTGTTAAAATCCCCAGCTACAATGAATGCAGCCTCAGGATATGTGGTTTCCAGTTTACATAGTCAAATAAAGTTCGTTCAGGGCCATCGATGTGTCTGTTTGGAGGGGAATATATACGGCTGTGATTATAATCGAAGAGAATTCTCTTGGTAGATAATGCGGTCGACATTTGATTGTGAGGAATTCTAAATCAGGTGAACAGAAGGACTTGAGTTCCTGTATGTTGTTGTGGCCACACCACGTCTTGTTAACCATGAAGCATACGCCCCCGCCCCTCTTCTTACCAGAAAGATGTTTGTTTCTGTCTGCGCGATGCGTGGAGAAACCAGCTGGCTGCACCGACTCCGATAGCGTCTCTCCAGTGAGCCACGTTTCCGTGAAGCAAAGAACGTTACAGTCTCTGATGTCCCTCTGGAATGCTACCCTTGCTCGGATTTCATCAACCTTGTTGTCAAGAGACTGGACATTGGCGAGTAGTATGCTAGGGAGTGGTGCACGATGTGCCCGTCTCCGGAGTCTGACCAGAAGACCGCTTCGTTTGCCTCTTTTACGACGTCGTTGTTTTGGGTCGCCAGCTGGGATCCGATCCATTGTCCTGGGTGAAAGGCAGAACACAGGATCCGATCCATTGTCCTGGGTGAAAGGCAGAACACAGGATCCGATCCATTGTCCTGGGTGAAAGGCAGAACACAGGATCCGATCCATTGTCCTGGGTGGAAGGCAAAACACAGGATCCGCTTCGGGAAAGTCATATTCCTGGTCGTAATGATGGTGAGTTGACGTTGCTCTTATGTTCAGTAGTTCTTCTCGACTGTATGTAATGAAACCTAAGATGACCTGGGGTACCAATGTAAGAAATAACACGTAAAAAAACAAAACACTGCAGTTTCCTAGGAACGCGAAGCGAGGCGGCCATCTCTGTCGGTCTACTCTGTCAGTCATCTCTGTCGGTCATCTCTGTCGGTCATCTCTGTCGGTCATGTCGGTCATCTGTGTCGGTCATCTCTGTCGGTCATCTCTGTCGGTCATCTCTGTCGGCGCCAGAAGTCGTCCACCAGTCATGTGAGGACAGACAGTGTTACCATCCAATCTACCAGTCCTGTGAAGACAGACAGTGTTACCATCCAATCTACCACTCCTGTGATGACAGACAGTGTTACCATCCAATCTACCAGTCATGTGAGGACAGACAGTGTTAACATCCAATCTACCAGTCATGTGAGGACAGACAGTGTTACCATCCAATCTACCAGTCCTGTGAAGACAGACAGTGTTACTATCCAATCTACCAGTCCTGTGAGGACAGACAGTGTTACCATCCAATCTACCAGTCATGTGAAGACAGACAGTGTTACCATCCAATCTACCAGTCATGTGAAGACAGACAGTGTTACTATCCAATCTACCAGTCCTGTGAGGACAGACAGTGTTACTATCCAATCTACCAGTCATGTGAAGACAGACAGTGTTACCATCCAATCTACCAGTCCTGTGAGGACAGACAGTGTTACTATCCAATCTACCAGTCCTGTGAGGACAGACAGTGTTACTATCCAATCTACCAGTCATGTGAAGACAGACAGTGTTACTATCCAATCTACCAGTCCTGTGAGGACAGACAGTGTTACCATCCAATCTACCAGTCATGTGAAGACAGACAGTGTTACTATCCAATCTACCAGTCCTGTGAGGACAGACAGTGTTACCATCCAATCTACCAGTCCTGTGAGGACAGACAGTGTTACTATCCAATCTACCAGTCCTGTGAGGACAGACAGTGTTACCATCCAATCTACCAGTCATGTGAAGACAGACAGTGTTACCATCCAATCTACCAGTCCTGTGAGGACAGACAGTGTTACTATCCAATCTACCAGTCATGTGAAGACAGACAGTGTTACCATCCAATCTACCAGTCCTGTGAGGACAGACAGTGTTACCATCCAATCTACCAGTCCTGTGAAGACAGACAGTGTTACCATCCAATCTACCAGTCCTGTGAGGACAGACAGTGTTAACATCCAATCTACCACTCCTGTGATGACAGACAGTGTTACCATCCAATCTACCAGTCCTATGCCCATCACACTGTTGGCTTTGCAGTGAGATTCAGTTGTAATTAATAGCCTAATGATTTTTTATTCTATGAGAGCTAAGTGGGTCAGTCAGGGACGTTGCTCCTGAGCCCTGCTGTGTATCCAAATAGCACCCTATTCCCTACATAGTGCACTACTTTTAACCAGAGCCCTATGGCCAATGGCACCCTATTCCCTACACAGTGCACTACCCTATTCCCTACACAGTGCACTACCCTATTCCCTACATAGTGCACTACCCTATTCCCTACACAGTGCACTACCCTATTCCCTACACTACTTTTAACATTTTACAGACTGAAGAGAGACAAGACTGATTCACACGCAGAAATGACCCCCAGTTATGTACCCTCACATTCTGGTAATCGCCTCAACTTTGAGATGAATACTTGACAAATTGAAGCTAAGGAGTTGACTACTAGTTGACAAAGTAGTCAACTAGTAGTTAACTAGTCAACATTCCTATGGGTTGGGAGCCATCAGCCATTGGTCAAAGGATTGTCTTCTTCCTAACCCACTGTTTACAGGTCGTTATTGTAAATAAGTATTTGTTTCTTAACTGATTTTCCAAGTTAAATAAAGGTTAAATAATTTTTTAAAAATGATTATAATTCAAATCTGGTTGAGTGGTTTGTAAACGGCTTTAAGCTTTATCACCGCCATCTAGTGGCCACAATGTCTAATGACACACAAGATATGGTTCAGAACTCCAGCTCTACGGGGTGGCAGTAAATCACCAATATTAGCTCGTGCCTTTTTCAAACACAATAGAAGAAGAAAATGGACTACTTCAAAATGGAGATGGCTTCAATAGCGTTGGCTGTGCTGTCACAAACAGCATCATGGGGCGGCAGGGTAGCCTAGTGGTTAGAGCGTTGGACTAGTAACCAAAACGTTGCAAGTTCAAATCCCCGAGCTGACAAAGTACAAATCTGTCGTTCTGCCCCTGAACAAGGCAGGTAACCCACTGTTCCTAGGCCGTCATTGAAAATAAGAATTTGTTCTTAACTGACTTGTCTAGTTAAACGAAGGTTAAGGAAAAATAAACAACGTTGAGTCCTCTAACTGATCTTCATATCTAAAAGTAATGATGGACTGTCGTTTCTCTTTGCTTATTTGAGCTGTTCTTTCCATAATATGGACTTGGTCTTTTACCAAATAACGCTATCTTCTGTATACTACCACTACCTTGTCACAACACAACTGATTGGCTCAAGGAAGAAGGAAGTAAATTCCATAAATTAACTTTTAACAAGACACACCTGTTAATTGAAATGTATTCCAGGTGACTACCTCATGAAGCTGGTTGAGAGAATTGCCAAGAGTGTGCAAAGCTGTCATCAAGGCAAAGGGAGACTACTTTAAAGAATCTCAAATATTAAATATATTTTGATTTGTTTAGCACTTTTTTTGGTTACTACATGATTCCATATGTGTTATTTCATAGTTTTAATGTCTAAAGAAAAACCATAGAATGAGTAAGTGTGTCCAAATTTTGGACTGGTACCATATATATGTATATATATATATATACAGTGTATTTGTAAAGTAGGATCTCTAGTGGCGTAGCTACCACTGCTTTGCAGTGCCTTAGACCACTGAAACACTCAGCAGGCCTCTCATAGCTTTACTCTAAAAAGGATTCAATCGTTTTTTCTCCTCATCAATCTACACACACAATACCCCATTTACAATACCAGGCGGTGGATACTTTAACAAAATGTGCAAAAACTAGAAAACATTTTGATATTCATTACATCATTATTATTATTCATTACATCATCAGTATTATTCATTACATGATTATTATTCATTACATCATTATTATTGTTATTAACTGTATTTGTAATTATTTCAACCCGGCAGACCCAAACAAACTCAATGAATTATTACAATACTCACTACTGGGAACATTCATCTCCATGCCTCGTTTGATTGGCTAGGGTAGTCCTCCTCCTTCACTTTGTATCTCCACTGTTTCCTGCCACCATCTCCTCTATCTTCTCCAGCAGCTCTGTGATCTTAGTGCCATCACCCCCTGTTCTCATTGTGGAAGACGTTAAGCGTGTAAACCCTCTCAAGGCTGCCGGCCCAGATGGCATCCCAAGCCGTGTGCTTCAGGGCATGCGCAGCCCAGATGGCTGGGATAGGCTGGGATAGGCTGGGATTGACTATGTACGTAAACACTCCAGACAGCTGGTCTGCACAACCTCCGAGGACGCGGCTTGGGATGCTGTAATAATGGGGTAAGGGTGAGGAGTAAAGGAGTATTCACCTCCCTGGTGAATACAGACTCTGATTGCAGGCTCTGATTACAGACTCTAAATACAGACTCTAAATACAGACTCTAAATACAGACTCTAAATACAGACTGTGAATACAGACTCTAAATACAAACTCTAAATACAGACTGTGAATACAGACTCTAAATGCAGACTGTGAATACAGACTGTGAATACAGACTCTGATTACAGACTCTAAATACAGGCTCTAAATACAGGCTCTAAATACAGGCTCTGATTGCAGGCTCTGAATACAGACTCTAAATACAGACTCTAAATACAGACTCTGATTGCAGACTCTGAATACAGACTCTAAATACAGACTATGAATACAGACTGTGAATACAGACTGTGAATACAGACTCTAAATACAGACTCTGAATACAGGCTCTAAATACAGACTCTGAATACAGACTCTAAATACAGACTGTGAAAATAGGACTCTCTGACCGAGACACAGTGAATGAATCAGCACCGCCCAGTCATGTTAGTGTCCCAAATTGGCATCCTATTTCCTACATACAGTACTACTTTTGACCCGCAGCACATTATAAAGGGAGTAGGGTGATATTTAAGACACAGAGCGCGCATGAGTCTAGATAGGTCCTGTGTGGCTCAGTCGGTAGAGCATGGCACTTGCAACGCCAGGGTCGATTCCCAAGTGGGGACAAGTATGAAAATGTATGATCTTACAGCGAGTTGCTCTGGATAAGAGTGTCTGCTAAATTACTTAAAGGGAACATTACAGCTTGAATGACCAATCAGTGACGTTGACTAGATGGGAAAGCAGACATTGTTGTTAAAATGCTCCAGACCTTTGCAAGGACAGATTCTCTGTTTACTTGTAGGAGCTACGGAGGTAGATTCAGACAGAGAAACAACAGATTTAGTACCAGGACTCAAAATGAGTCATTTTCCTGTTGAATTCACCTTTCCTCTTCGCTTGGTATATATGTTCACTTTTATGAGCAGGAGTGGAGAGCAGTTGCTCTAGATTCCTCCCCTGCAGGCCATGTTTGTAGAGAATGAAATAAAGGAGAGAGAGGTTAACCCCTTCAGCCTCTTCCTCCTCTTAAAACCCCTCCACCCTATCCCTCCTCTTAAAACCCCTTCACCCTCTCCCTCCTCTTAAAACCCCTTCACCCTCTCCCTCCTCTTAAAACCCCTCCACCCTCTCCCTCCTCTTAAAACCCCTCCATCCTCTCCCTCCTCTTAAAACCCCTCCACCTTCTCCCTCCTCTTAAAACCCCTCCACCCTCTCCCTCCTCTTAAAACCCCTTCACCCTCTCCCTCCCTCTATTAAAACCCCTTCACCCTCTCACTCCTCTTAAAACCCCTCCACCCTCTCCCTCCTCTTAAAACCCCTTCACCCTCTCCCTCCTCTTAAAACCTCTTCACCCTCTCCCTCCTCTTAAAACCCCTCCACCCTCTCACTCCTCTTAAAACCCGTCCACCCTCTCCCTCCTCTTAAAACCCCTTCACCCTCTCCCTCCTCTTAAAACCCCTCCACCCTCTCCCTCCTCTTAAAACCCATTCACCCTCTCCCTCCCTCTCTTAATAGCCTTATACGCTACACTCTCTGTTACTGTCTATCTGTTAGTCTGTTAGTTTGTTCGTCTGTCTGTCTGTCTGTCTGTCTGTCTGTCTGTCTGTCTGTCTGTCATCCTTGCGTGCATCTCACAAATCAAACCACTGTGACTCCTGCACAGAGCATCTTGCTCTCTTATTGATGATGCATTGCGTTTTTAAACAAAGTTGGTTTTAGATGCCTCCACACTTTTAAAGAAAAGGTGTTCTTTAAAATCAATTTTCAGAGGCAAGCACTTGTGCGTGTGACAAATAAACTTGAAACTGGAAATAGCAGACTGAATTAGGCCATAGCAGACTGAAATTCCCTTTCTTCAGACCCTAAGGGACTAAACTTTGAAAGCTCAGGGATGGAGACTTTTTAAAGTTTAATGACTGGCTTCCCTCTCGCTTCCCTCTCGCTATTATTTACCTGCAATGGGGAAACACAGATGTGCATCACAAATGGCACCCTATTCCCTACATAGTGCACTACTTTTGATCAGGACACATAGGGGCTTTGGTCAAAAGTAGTGCACTTTATAGGGAATAGGGTGCCATTTGTGACGCCGGCTCAGAGAAGGACAGACTTTTTACAGGTACACATACCTTTAATGGATATCCTCCAGGAAGTGAATATACTGTTTTTTGGATTCATACATTTTTCAGTTATTTTCTCTCCTTATATTGACTTTTACTACCAAGGTTGAGCGCCTTCAGAAAATGTTCACACCTCTCTTGCCTTTTTTCCACATTTTGCTGTGTTCCAGCCTGCATTTAAAATGGATTAAATTGATATGTTGTGTCACTGGCCTACACACAATACCCCATCATGTGAAAGTGGAATTATGTTTAGACATTTTACATATTAATAAAAACAAAAATGAAAGGCTGAAATGTGTTGAGTCAATAAGTATTCAAACCCTTTTGCTATGAAATAAGTTCAGGGGTAAAAATGTGCTAAACAAGTCACATAATAAGTTCAGGGGTAAAAATGTGCTAAACAAGTCACATAATAAGTTCAGGGGTAAAAATGTGCTAAACAAGTCACATAATAAGTTCAGGGGTAAAAATGTGCTAAACAAGTCACATAATAAGTTCAGGGGTAAAAATGTGCTAAACAAGTCACATAATAAGTTGCATGGACTCACTGAGAGCAATAACAGTGTTTAACAGGATTTTTACAATGATCTGAGAACGAGGCGCGGGCCGCGGGGCGAAGATGGTGTCGGGGTCCAGAATGTCCTCCATCGGAACCCAACACCGCTACTCTGGACCGTACCCCTCCCAGTCCACCAGGTACTGGAGACGACCCCCTGCAACGTCGGGAGTCCAGTAGGGATCTGACGGCGTCCAGGGCGGCGGAGGGGTGTTGTGTGGGACAGCATCAGCTGGTCCCCTGGAACCACCGGCCTGAGAAGGAAGACATGAAACGAAGGTGAGATATGGTAGTCAACGGGAAGCTGTAACCTATACGTCACCTCGTTGACCCTCCAGAGAACCTTGAACAGCCCGACAAACCGGGGCTCAGCTTCTTGCAGGGCAGGTCGGAGTGGGAGGTTCCTTGTGGATAACCAGATGTGATTACCAGAATGGAACACAGGCGCCTCACTACGGTGGTGATCCACCTGCTCCTTCTGGCGACAAATGGCATGCTGGAGCCTCACATGAGCATCACTCCGAACCTCCTGTGCGCCGGAACAATTTGTCCACTGCAGGGGCCTCGGTCTGGCTCCGGAGTCCACTGAGCCAGGGCTGGCTGATCACCCAGGAAACACTGGAAGGGAGTCAGCCTGGTGGAGGAGTGACATAATGAATTCTGGGCGTATTCCCGCCCAGAGAAGGTATGGCTCACTCTCAGCCTGGCTCACTCTCCCTGCCAGTCCTGGCAGTGACTCCTCAGGAACCTCCTGGTTCATTCTCTCCACCTGCCCGTTGGACTGAGGCCAGTACCTGGAAGTGAGGCTGACCTGTGACCCCCAGTTTCTCCATAAAAGCCCTCCATACCCGTGACGTGAATTGGGGTCCATGGTCGGAGACGATGTCCTCCGGAAGGCCATAGTGCCGGAAGACCTGCTGGAACAGTGCCTTAGTGACCTGGAGAGCAGTTGGGAGACCAGGAAGAGGAATAAAACCGGTATGATTTAGAAAATCTGTCCACAACCAACAGAATGGTGGTGAAATAGAAGAGTTAATGGACAGATGAGACGCTGAGGCACAGGAAGGGGAAGGAGTGGCCCTGCTGGAGCGTGCCGGGGAGACTTAGTTTGAGCACACACAGAACAGCAGTTGACGTGGCGAGTAACGTCCTGCGCCAAGGTGGGCCACCAATACTTTTCGGAGAGTGATCGTATCCCAGGAAGGTGGGCCACCAATACTTTTCGGAGAGTGATCGTATCCCAGGAAGGTGGGCCACCAATACTTTTCGGAGAGTGATCGTATCCCAGGAAGGTGGGCCACCAATACTTTTCGGAGAGTGATTGTATCCCGGGAAGGTGGGCCACCAATACTTTTCGGAGAGTGATCGTATCCCGGGAAGGTGGGCCACCAATACTTTTCGGAGAGTGATCGTATCCCAGGATGTCCAGAGATGACAGCTGTGTGTCCAGGTCAACAGTCCCAGGTCAACAGTCGCTTCCTTATCCCCGTGGGAATGTAGATGCGCTCAGGAGGACATGTCGTGGGAGCGGGTTCCCTTTCCAGAGCCTGGCGAATGTCCACATCTACCACAGGGGCTATGACACGAGAGGGAACAGGAAAACAGGTCCTCCGGTATTCGGGTGACCAGGCCGTGATTCTCATCCTCGACCATGAGATGGTGTGGTTATGGCGTTGGAGCCATGGGATGATCTTGTGAGCTGGTGCACTATAGTGATGAAGGGTAATGTTTTCTCGGTGAATGGACTCCGGTGGAGTAGGAAGCAACAGCATTTAGATCGGGATCCTCCGCTAGTGGAATGCAATGCCTCTCGGGCATGTTCGAGATGTTGAAGACTGCAAAGAACCTCTTCCATAGACCTTCCCCGGTTGTGCCAGCTGGTCGCGGTGCTTACGAAGTAGGTATCCCTGTTCATCGACTGTCTGGGAGATGTCCTGATTTCCTGCTGCTTCCATTTGGTGAGGCAGTATTCTGTAACGTGGACGCTGGGAGTCGGGGAACAAGTGCAGGTGGTGAGTTTAATAATAAACAGACCATGGACCAATACAAGATGCATGCATAGCGTACAGACATGAAACACATAGTCAATACTGCTTGGGGAATGGAACTAAGGGAGTGACAGATATAAGGGAGGTAATCAGTGAAGTGATGGAGTCCAGGTGCACGTAATGATGAATGCCAGGTGCGTGTAATGATGAATACCAGGTGTGCCTATTGATGAAGCCCAGGTGCACGTAATGCTGAATGCCAGGTGCGCGTAATGATGAATGCCAGGGCTGGTGGTTAGTAAACCAAGAGGAGCGGGAGTAAACGTGACAACTCCTCATATTTTAAAGTATCGTGGTGGCTGCATCATGTTATGGGTATGCTTGTTATCAGCAAGGGAGTTTTTTGGGGGATGAAAAATAATTGGAACAAAGCTAAGCACAGGCAAAATCTTAGAGGAAAACCTGGTTCAGTCTGCTTTCCAAAAGACAATTGGAGACAAATTCACCTGAATTTTCCTGAGTGTCGGACTTACAGTTTTGACTTAAATCTGCTTGAAAATCTATGGCAAGACCTGAAATTGGCTGTCTAGCAATGATCAACAACCAACTTGACAGAGCTTGAAGAATTAAAAAAAGAATAATGTGCAAATGTTGTACAATCAAAGGGGGGCAAAGCTCTTAGCAAAAACCCAGAGAGACTTACAGCTGTAATCGCTGCCAAAGGTGATTCTAACATTTATTGACCCAGAGGTGTGAATACTTACCAAAATGAGATGTTTCTGTATTTCATTTTCAATATATATTCTAACATTTCTAAAACATGTTTTCACTTTTTCATTATGGGGTATTGTGATGTCATGATGGTGTATTGTGATGTCATTATGGTGTATTTGATGTCATTATTGTGTATTGTGATGCCATTATGGTGTTTTGTGATGTCATGATGGTGTATTGTGATGTCATGATGGTGTATTGTGATGTCATGATGGTGTTTTGTGATGTCATTATGGTGTTTTGTGATGTCATGATGGTGTATTGTGATGTCATGATGGTGTATTTGGTGTCATTATTGTGTATTGTGATGCCATTATGGTGTTTTGTGATGTCATTATGGGGTATTGTGATGTCATGATGGTGTATTTGATGTCATTATGGTGTATTTGGTGTCATTATTGTGTATTGTGATGCCATTATGGTGTATTTGTCATTATGGTGTATTGTGATGTCATTATGGTGTATTTGTCATTATGGTGTATTGTGATGTCATGATGGTGTATTTGATGTCATTATGGTGTATTTGGTGTCATTATTGTGTATTGTGATGTCATTATGGTGTATTTGTCATTATGGTGTATTGTGATGTCATTATGGTGTATTTGTATTGTGTGTAGATGGTTGAGAATTAAAAAAAAAAAAAATTCAGGTTGTAAAAAACAAAATGTGGAATAAGTCAAGGGGTATGATTACTTTCTGAAGGCTCTGTATAAATGTTATGTCTTTACCCAGTGTTCTGTACTCAGTAATAATCCCAAACAAGGTGCCAGAGTCTGATGTAGTGGTGGGTCTTCCTGACTCCAGGTCTGTACCCAGTAATAATCCCAAACAGGGTACCAGAGTCTGATGTAGTGGTGGGTCTTCCTGACTCCAGGTCTGTACCCAGTAATAATCCCAAACAGGGTACCAGAGTCTGCTGTAGTGGTGGGTCTTCCTGACTCCAGGGTACCAGAGTCTGATGTAGTGGTGGGTCTTCCTGACTCCAGGTCTGTACCCAGTAATAATCCCAAACAGGGTACCAGAGTCTGATGTAGTGGTGGGTCTTCCTGACTCCAGGTCTGTACCCAGTATTCTGTACCCAGTAATAATCCCAAACAGGGTGCCAGAGTCTGATGTAGTGGTGGGTCTTCCTGACTCCAGGTCTGTACCCAGTAATAATCCCAAACAGGGTGCCAGAGTCTGATGTAGTGGTGGGTCTTCCTGACTCCAGGTCTGTACCCAGTAATAATCCCAAACAGGATGCCAGAGTCTGATGTAGTGGTGGGTCTTCCCGACTCCAGGTCTGTACCCAGTAATAATCCCAAACAGGGTGCCAGAGTCTGATGTAGTGGTGGGTCTTCCTGACTCCAGGTCTGTACCCAGTATTCTGTACCCAGTAATAATCCCAAACAGGATGCCAGAGTCTGATGTAGTGGTGGGTCTTCCTGACTCCAGGTCTGTACCCAGTAATAATCCCAAACAGGGTACCAGAGTCTGATGTAGTGGTGGGTCTTCCTGACTCCAGGTCTGTACCCAGTAGTAATCCCAAACAGGATACCAGAGTCTGATGTAGTGGTGGGTCTTCCTGACTCCAGGTCTGTACCCAGTAATAATCCCAAACAGGGTACCAGAGTCTGATGTAGTGGTGGGTCTTCCTGACTCCAGGTCTGTACCCAGTAATAATCCCAAACAGGGTACCAGAGTCTGATGTAGTGGTGGGTCTTCCTGACTCCAGGTCTGTACCCAGTAATAATCCCAAACAGGGTACCAGAGTCTGATGTAGTGGTGGGTCTTCCTGACTCCAGGTCTGTACCCAGTAATAATCCCAAACAGGGTACCAGAGTCTGATGTAGTGGTGGGTCTTCCTGACTCCAGGTCTGTACCCAGTAATAATCCCAAACAGGGTACCAGAGTCTGCTGTAGTGGTGGGTCTTCCTGACTCCAGGGTACCAGAGTCTGATGTAGTGGTGGGTCTTCCTGACTACAGGGTACCAGAGTCTGATGTAGTGGTGGGTCTTCCTGACTACAGGGTACCAGAGTCTGATGTAGTGGTGGGTCTTCCTGACTACAGGGTACCAGAGTCTGATGTAGTGGTGGGTCTTCCTGACTCCAGGTCTGTACCCAGTAATAATCCCAAACAGGGTACCAGAGTCTGATGTAGTGGTGGGTCTTCCTGACTCCAGGTCACGTGCATCGCTGGCGATGGCGGTTCCAGCCCCGTCACATTTTGACAGCTTTCCCAACAACTTAAACAAAAACTTAAAGAGTATGACATCGTAGTCTACCGCTCTGCTTTTCAAATCTAAAACTGAAACACTTCTTTCACTACCACAAAATACTTTTAAAAGAGCTAAAGCAACACCCACAGTTTCACTTCATGTGTTATTGACATCTAGTTCTTTTACAACGCTACTAAAAATGACCATCTAGTGGTTATTATAGTTATAATTATAGTTATAATTTTGGTTACTGGCCCTATGCTCTAACCACTAGGCTAGCTGCCGTCACGGTGACATCAAGTCTGACTGTTCAGTAGTCACGGTGACATCAAGAGCAACTGTTCAGTAGTCACGGTGACATCAAGTCTGACTGTTCAGTAGTCACGGTGACATCAAGTCTGACTGTTCAGTAGTCACGGTGACATCAAGTCTGACTGCTCAGTAGTCACGGTGACATCAAGTCTGACTGCTCAGTAGTCACGGTGACATCAAGTCTGACTGCTCAGTAGTCACGGTGACATCAAGTCTGACTGTTCAGCAGTCACGGTGACATCAAGTCTGACTGCTCAGTGGTCACGGTGACATCAAGTCTGACTGTTCAGTAGTCACGGTGACATCTAGTCTGACTGTTCAGTAGTCACGGTGACATCAAGTCTGACTGCTCAGTAGTCACGGTGACATCAAGTCTGACTGTTCAGTAGTCACAGTGACATCAAGTCTGACTGTTCAGTAGTCACGGTGACATCAAGTCTGACTGTTCAGTAGTCACGGTGATATCAAGTCTGACTGTTCAGTAGTCACGGTGACATCAAGTTTGACTGCTCAGTAGTCACGTCTTACATCAAGTCTGACTGTTCAGTAGTCACGGTGACATCAAGTCTGACTGCTCAGTAGTCACGGTGACATGTACATTGACATTCTAGTCATTTAGCAGACGCTCTTATCCAGAGAAACTTACAGTAGTGGGTTCATGTTGTGCTTTGAGATTCTTTATTTGCCACACATCCACAATTTGGCGGTAGAGGATTACAGCATGGTAACTCTGACACAACGGTGCGAAGTGACGTCATATACACCACACTAAGTGGGAGGTAGGCACAGAGATGCTATTCAATTGCATTTTCCTATTAATCGGATACTATATGTAATTCTATGGCGACAGGCCTGCATGCATTTCAGCTATATATGATGTGAATAACTGACATACTGGCCCTCAATGAAATATCTTGAGATTTTCAAAAAATCAATGGCAGTTTATATGAATGATATTACCGAGGTGAAAAGGGAGACAGTCTGTGTGTGTGTGTGTGTGTGTCGGTGTGTGTGTGTGTGTCGGTGTGTGTGTGTGTGTGTGTGTGTGTGTGTGTCGGTGTGTGTGTCGGTGTGTGTGTGTGTCGGTGTGTTTGTGTGTGTGTGTGTGTCGGTGTGTCGGTGTGTGTGTGTGTGTCTGAATGATGAGTATGTTCTACCCACCTCCCCCTACTCAAGCTGTCTGCTCAGTTCTATCACTTCCTGTCCTCCCACTTGCTGCTTCCTACACTCCCTCTCTTCACACAGACATCAATGAGACACAAGGACACAGAGAGAGAGAGAGAGAGAGAGAGAGAGAGAGAGAGAGAGAGAGAGAGACAGACAGACAGACAGTCAGAGAGAGAGAGAGAGAGAGAGAGACAGACAGACAGACAGTCAGAGAGAGAGAGAGAGAGACAGACAGACAGACAGAGTCAGAGAGAGAGACAGACAGACAGTCAGAGAGAGAGAGAGAGAGAGAGACAGACAGACAGTCAGAGAGAGAGAGAGAGAGACAGTCAGAGAGAGACAGACATACAGTCAGAGAGAGAGAGAGACACACAGTCAGAGAGAGAGAGAGAGAGAGACAGACAGACAGTCAGAGAGAGAGAGAGACATACAGAGAGAGAGAGAGAGAGAGACAGACAGACAGTCAGAGAGAGAGAGAGACAGAGAGAGAGAGAGAGAGAGAGAGACAGACAGAGAGAGAGAGAGAGAGAGACAGACAGACAGTCAGAGAGAGAGAGAGACAGAGAGAGAGAGAGAGAGAGAGAGACAGACAGTCAGAGAGAGAGACATATTCTATTCATTAGGTCATACTGTCCATACATGGGCATGCTCACACATCTTTCTTATATAAACCTCCTTTACTGAAATGCCAAAACACTGGAGGTGATGGAGCTTGCAGTTGGACGAGGAAATCACTTGTTATTGTTAGAAGCCAGGATAAGCCCCATTCTGTTGTTCTTCTTTGCCTGCCCATAAATGGTTTAAACACGATTTTTGGATTCTATTGTTGTCATCGCATGGATTTCGATGAATCCTCTAAGCTCTGCTGTATCTCTGCAGTAAATAGATTCATGAATCGACGAATCACAGCGGGTCCTGTGTGGCTCAGTAGGTAGAGCCCATGGCCCTAGCAACGCCAAAGTTTTAGGTTCCCATCCACTTCGGGGAAAAAAACGTGTCTGCTACGTGGAATATATTATAATCTAAGTTCAACATCTCTATTTCATGACATTACGGATTATTATGGATGGTGACAGGAAGTTGGCAGATAAGTCCTGCCTACACGGTAAATCAACAGCATGAACACTATACAGTGCACTACTTTTGACCAGAGCCATATGGGAATTGGGCCCCTAGAAAAAGTGGTTCTTAGGGTAAAATCTATCTGTTCTAGAGTGTGTGTGTACCATGGTATCAGGGAGAGGAGAGGAGAGGAGGAAGGAGGAGAGAAGAGGAGAGGAGGGGAGTGGAGAGAAGGGGGGAGGGGAGGAGAGAAGGGGAGGGTAGTGGAGATGAGGGGAGAGGAGGGGAGAGGATAAGGAGCGGCGAGAATAGATGAGGAACGAAGAGGAGGGGAGAGGAGAGGAGGAAAGAGGAGAGAAGAGGAGAGGAGGGGAGGGGAGAGAAGGGGGGAGGAAAGGAGAGGAGGGAAGAGGAGAGCAGGGGAGGGGAGAGGAGGGAAGAGGTGAGCTGAGCCTGTATATCTATAGTAGACAGACAGCAGAGCCTGAAATATCTATAGTAGACAGCAGAGCCTGTATATCTATAGTAGACAGCAGAGCCTGTATATCAATAGTAGACAGCAGAGCCTGTATATCTATAGTAGACAGACAGCAGAGCCTGTATATCTATAGTATACAGCAGAGCCTGTATATCTATAGTAGACAGACAGCAGAGCCTGTATATCTATAGTAGACAGCAGAGCCTGTATATCTATAGTAGACAGCAGAGCCTGTATATCTATAGTAGACATCAGAGCCTGTATATCAATAGTAGACAGCAGAGCCTGTATATCTATAGTAGACAGCAGAGCCTGTATATCTACAGTAGACAGCAGAGCCTGTATATCTATAGTAGACAGTAGAGCCTGTATATCAATAGTAGACAGCAGAGCCTGTATATCTATAGTAGACGGAAGAGCCTATATATATATATATAGTAGACAGACAGTAGAGCCTGTATATCTATAGTAGACAGACAGTAGAGCCTGTATATCTATAGTAGACAGCAGAGCCTGTATATCTATAGTAGACAGCTGAGCCTGTATATCTATAGTAGACATAAGAGCCTGTATATCTATAGTAGACAGCTGAGCCTGTATATCTATAGTAGACAGCAGAGCCTGTATGTCTATAGCAGACATCAGAGCATGTATATCTACAGTGGACATCAGAGCCTGTATATCTATAGTAGACAGCAGAGCCTGTATATCTATAGTAGACAGACAGTAGAGCCTGTATATCTATAGTAGACAGCAGAGCCTGTATATCTATAATAGACAGACAGCAGAGCCTGTATATCTATAGTAGACAGTAGAGCCTGTATATCAATAGTAGGCAGCAGAGCCTGTATATCTATAGTAGACAGTAGAGCCTGTATATCTATAGTAGACAGCAGAGCCTGTATATCTATAGTAGACAGACAGTAGAGCCTATATATCTATAGTAGACAGCAGAGCCTGTATATCTATAGTACACAGCAGAGCCTGTATATCTATAGTAGACATCAGAGCCTGTATATCTATAGTAGACAGCAGAGCCTGTATATCTATAGTAGACAGACGGCTGGGCCTGTATATCTATAGTAGAAGCAGAGCCTGTATATCTATAGTAGACAGCAGAGCCTGTATATCTATAGTAGACAGCAGAGCCAGTATATCTATAGTAGACAGACATCAGAGCCTGTATATCTATAGTAGAAGCAGAGCCTGTATATCTATAGTAGACAGACAGCAGAGCCTGTATATCTATAGTAGACAGACAGCAGAGCCTGTATATCTATAGTAGACAGACAGCAGAGCCTGTATATCTATAGTAGACAGTAGAGCCTGTATATCTATAGTAGACAGACATCAGAGCCTGTATATCTATAGTAGACAGCAGAGCCAGTATATCTATACTAGACAGACATCAGAGCCTGTATATCTATAGTAGAAGCAGAGCCTGTATATCTATAGTAGACAGACAGCAGAGCCTGTATATCTATAGTAGACAGACAGCAGAGCCTGTATATCTATAGTAGACAGACAGCAGAGCCTGTATATCTATAGTAGACAGTAGAGCCTGTATATCTATAGTAGACAGACAGCAGAGCCTGTATATCTATATTAGACATCAGAGCCTGTATATCTATAGTAGACAGCAGAGCCTGTATATCTATAGTAGACAGACAGCAGAGCCTGTATATATATAGTAGACAGTAGAGCCTGTATATCTATAGTAGACAGACAGCAGAGCCTGTATATCTATAGTAGACAGTAGAGCCTGTATATCTATAGTAGACAGACATCAGAGCCTGTATATCTATAGTAGACAGCAGAGCCTGTATATCTATAGTAGACAGACAGTAGAGCCTGTATATCTATAGTAGACAGACTGTAGAGCCTGTATATCTATAATAGACAGACAGCAGAGCCTGTATATCTATAGTAGACAGTAGAGCCTGTATATCAATAGTAGGCAGCAGAGCCTGTATATCTATAGTAGACAGCAGAGCCTGTATATCTATAGTAGACAGACTGTAGAGCCTGTATATCTATAGTAGACAGCAGAGCCTGTATATCTATAGTAGACAGACAGTAGAGCCTGTATATCTATAGTAGACAGCAGAGCCTGTATATCTATAGTACACAGCAGAGCCTGTATATCTATAGTAGACATCAGAGCCTGTATATCTATAGTAGACAGCAGAGCCTGTATATCTATAGTAGACAGACGGCTGGGCCTGTATATCTATAGTAGACATCAGAGCCTGTATATCTATAGTAGACAGCAGAGCCTGTATATCTATAGTAGACAGTAGAGCCTGTATATCTATAGTAGACAGACAGCAGAGCCTGTATATCTATAGTAGAAGCAGAGCCTGTATATCTATAGTAGACAGACAGCAGAGCCTGTATATCTATAGTAGACAGCAGAGCCAGTATATCTATACTAGACAGACATCAGAGCCTGTATATCTATAGTAGACAGCAGAGCCTGTATATCTATAGTAGACAGACAGCAGAGCCTGTATATCTATAGTAGACAGACAGCAGAGCCTGTATATCTATAGTAGACAGTAGAGCCTGTATATCTATAGTAGACAGACAGCAGAGCCTGTATATCTATAGTAGCCAGACAGCAGAGCCTGTATATCTATAGTAGCCAGACAGCAGATCCTGTATATCTGTAGTAGACAGCAGAGCCTGTATATCTATAGTAGACAGACAGCAGAGCCTGTATATCTATAGTAGACAGCAGAGCCAGTATATCTATACTAGACAGACATCAGAGCCTGTATATCTATAGTAGAAGCAGAGCCTGTATATCTATAGTAGACAGACAGCAGAGCCTGTATATCTATAGTAGACAGACAGCAGAGCCTGTATATCTATAGTAGACAGACAGCAGAGCCTGTATATCTATAGTAGACAGTAGAGCCTGTATATCTATAGTAGACAGACAGCAGAGCCTGTATATCTATAGTAGACATCAGAGCCTGTATATCTATAGTAGACAGCAGAGCCTGTATATCTATAGTAGACAGACAGCAGAGCCTGTATATCTATAGTAGACAGTAGAGCCTGTATATCTATAGTAGACAGACAGCAGAGCCTGTATATCTATAGTAGACAGCAGAGCCTGTATATCTATAGTAGACAGCAGAGCCTGTATATATATAGTAGACAGTAGAGCCTGTATATCTATAGTAGACAGCAGAGCCTGTATATCTACAGTAGACATCAGAGCCTGTATATCTATAATAGACAGTAGAGCCTGTATATCTATAGTAGACAGTAGAGCCTGTATATCTATAGTAGACAGCAGAGCCTGTATAACTATAGTAGACAGTAGAGCCTGTATATCTATAGTAGCCAGACAGCAGATCCTGTATATCTGTAGTAGACAGTAGAGCCTGTATATCTATAGTAGACAGTAGAGCCTGTATATCTATAGTAGACAGCAGATCCTGTATATCTATAGTAGACAGTAGAGCCTGTATATCTATAGTAGACATCAGAGCCTGTATATCTATAGTAGACAGTAGAGCCTGTATATCTATAGTAGCCAGACAGCAGATCCTGTATATCTATAGTAGACAGCTGAGCCTGTATATCTATAGTAGACAGTAGAGCCTGTATATCTATAGTAGACAGCAGATCCTGTATATCTATAGTAGACAGTAGAGCCTGTATATCTATAGTAGACAGCAGAGCCTGTATATCTATAATAGACAGCAGAGCCTGTATATCTATAGTAGACAGACGGCTGGGCCTGTATATCTATAGTAGACATCAGAGCCTGTATATCTATAGTAGACAGCAGAGCCTGTATATCTATAGTAGACAGCAGAGCCAGTATATCTATAGTAGAAAGACATCAGAGCCTGTATATCTATAGTAGAAGCAGAGCCTGTATATCTATAGTAGACAGACAGCAGAGCCTGTATATCTATAGGAGACAGACAGCAGAGCCTGTATATCTATAGTAGACAGACAGCAGAGCCTGTATATCTATAGTAGACAGTAGAGCCTGTATATCTATAGTAGACAGACAGCAGAGCCTGTATATCTATATTAGACATCAGAGCCTGTATATCTATAGTAGACAGCAGAGCCTGTATATCTATAGTAGACAGTAGAGCCTGTATATCTATAGTAGACAGACATCAGAGCCTGTATATCTATAGTAGACAGCAGAGCCTGTATATCTATAGTAGACAGACAGTAGAGCCTGTATATCTGTAGTAGACAGCAGAGCCTGTATATCTATAATAGACAGACAGCAGAGCCTGTATATCTATAGTAGACAGTAGAGCCTGTATATCAATAGTAGGCAGCAGAGCCTGTATATCTATAGTAGACAGCAGAGCCTGTATATCTATAGTAGACAGACAGTAGAGCCTGTATATCTATAGTAGACAGCAGAGCCTGTATATCTATAGTAGACAGCAGAGCCTGTATATCTATAGTACACAGCAGAGCCTGTATATCTATAGTAGACATCAGAGCCTGTATATCTATAGTAGACAGACGGCTGGGCCTGTATATCTATAGTAGACATCAGAGCCTGTATATCTATAGTAGACATCAGAGCCTGTATATCTATAGTAGACAGCAGAGCCAGTATATCTATAGTAGACAGACATCAGAGCCAATATATCTATAGTAGAAGCAGAGCCTGTATATCTATAGTAGACAGACAGCAGAGCCTGTATATCTATAGTAGACAGACAGCAGAGCCTGTATATCTATAGTAGACAGACAGCAGAGCCTTTATATCTATAGTAGACAGTAGAGCCTGTATATCTATAGTAGACAGACAGCAGAGCCTGTATATCTATAGTAGAAGCAGAGCCTGTATATCTATAGTAGACAGACAGCAGAGCCTGTATATCTATAGTAGACAGCAGAGCCAGTATATCTATACTAGACAGACATCAGAGCCTGTATATCTATAGTAGAAGCAGAGCCTGTATATCTATAGTAGACAGACAGCAGAGCCTGTATATCTATAGTAGACAGACAGCAGAGCCTGTATATCTATAGTAGACAGACAGCAGAGCCTGTATATCTATAGTAGACAGTAGAGCCTGTATATCTATAGTAGACAGACAGCAGAGCCTGTATATCTATAGTAGCCAGACAGCAGATCCTGTATATCTGTAGTAGACAGCAGAGCCTGTATATCTATAGTAGACAGACAGCAGAGCCTGTATATCTATAGTAGACAGCAGAGCCAGTATATCTATACTAGACAGACATCAGAGCCTGTATATCTATAGTAGAAGCAGAGCCTGTATATCTATAGTAGACAGACAGCAGAGCCTGTATATCTATAGTAGACAGACAGCAGAGCCTGTATATCTATAGTAGACAGACAGCAGAGCCTGTATATCTATAGTAGACAGTAGAGCCTGTATATCTATAGTAGACAGACAGCAGAGCCTGTATATCTATAGTAGACATCAGAGCCTGTATATCTATAGTAGACAGCAGAGCCTGTATATCTATAGTAGACAGACAGCAGAGCCTGTATATCTATAGTAGACAGTAGAGCCTGTATATCTATAGTAGACAGACAGCAGAGCCTGTATATCTATAGTAGACAGCAGAGCCTGTATATCTATAGTAGACAGCAGAGCCTGTATATATATAGTAGACAGTAGAGCCTTTATATCTATAGTAGACAGCAGAGCCTGTATATCTACAGTAGACATCAGAGCCTGTATATCTATAATAGACAGTAGAGCCTGTATATCTATAGTAGACAGTAGAGCCTGTATATCTATAGTAGACAGCAGAGCCTGTATATCTATAGTAGACAGTAGAGCCTGTATATCTATAGTAGCCAGACAGCAGATCCTGTATATCTGTAGTAGACAGTAGAGCCTGTATATCTATAGTAGACAGTAGAGCCTGTATATCTATAGTAGACAGCAGATCCTGTATATCTATAGTAGACAGTAGAGCCTGTATATCTATAGTAGACATCAGAGCCTGTATATCTATAGTAGACAGTAGAGCCTGTATATCTATAGTAGCCAGACAGCAGATCCTGTATATCTATAGTAGACAGCTGAGCCTGTATATCTATAGTAGACAGTAGAGCCTGTATATCTATAGTAGACAGCAGATCCTGTATATCTATAGTAGACAGTAGAGCCTGTATATCTATAGTAGACAGCAGAGCCTGTATATCTATAATAGACAGACAGCAGAACCTGTATATCTATAGTAGACATCAGAGCCTGTATATCTATAGTAGACATCAGAGCCTGTATATCTATAGTAGACAGTAGAGCCTGTATATCTATAGTAGCCAGACAGCAGATCCTGTATATCTGTAGTAGACAGCTAAGCCTGTATATCTCTAGTAGACAGTAGAGCCTGTATATCTATAGTAGACAGCAGATCCTGTATATCTATAGTAGACAGTAGAGCCTGTATATCTATAGTAGACAGCAGAGCCTGTATATCTATAATAGACAGACAGCAGAACCTGTATATCTATAGTAGACATCAGAGCCTGTATATCTATAGTAGACAGTAGAGCCTGTATATCTATAGTAGACAGCAGAGCCTGTATATCTATAGTAGACAGTAGAGCCTGTATATCTATAGTAGACAGACAGCAGATCCTTTATATCTATAGTAGACAGACAGCAGAGCCTGTATATCTATAGTAGACAGTAGAGCCTGTATATCTATAGTAGACAGCAGATCCTGTATATCTATAGTAGACAGTAGAGCCTGTATATCTATAGTAGACAGCAGAGCCTGTATATCTATAATAGACAGACAGCAGAACCTGTATATCTATAGTAGACATCAGAGCCTGTATATCTATAGTAGACAGTAGAGCCTGTATATCTATAGTAGACAGCAGAGCCTGTATATCTATAGTAGACAGTCGAGCCTGTATATCTATAGTAGACAGACAGCAGATCCTGTATATCTATAGTAGACAGACAGCAGAGCCTGTATATCTATAGTAGACAGCTGAGCCTGTATATCTATAGTAGACAGACAGCAGAGCCTGTATATCTATAGTAGACAGCTGAGCCTGTATATATATAGTAGACAGACAGCAGGTCCTGTATATCTGTAGTAGACAGACATCAGAGCCTGTATATCTATAGTAGACAGCAGAGCCTGTATATCTATAGTAGACAGACGGCTGGGCCTGTATATCTATAGTAGACAGCTGAGCCTGTATATCTATAGTAGACAGCAGAGCCTGTATATCAATAGTAGACAGCAGAGCCTCTATATCTATAGTAGACAGCAGAGCCAGTATATCTATAGTAGACAGACAGCAGAGCCTGTATATCTATAGTAGACAGACACCAGAGCCTGTATATCTATAGTAGACATCAGAGCCTGTATATCTATAGTAGACAGCAGAGCCTGTATATCTATAGTAGACAGCAGAGCCAGTATATCTATAGTAGACAGACATCAGAGCCTGTATATCTATAGTAGAAGCAGAGCCTGTATATCTATAGTAGACAGAGAGCAGAGCCTGTATATCTATAGTAGACAGACAGCAGAGCCTGTATATCTATAGTAGACAGACAGCAGAGCCTGTATATCTATAGTAGACAGTAGAGCCTGTATATCTATAGTAGACAGACAGCAGAGCCTATATATCTATAGTAGACAGTAGAGCCTGTATATTTATTGTAGACAGCAGAGCCTGTATATCTATAGTAGACATCAGAGCCTGTATATCTATTGTAGACAGCAGAGCCTGTATATCTATAGTAGACAGACAGCAGAGCCTGTATATCTATAGTAGACAGTAGAGCCTGTATATCTATAGTAGACAGACAGCAGAGCCTGTATATCTATAGTAGACAGCAGAGCCTGTATATCTATAGTAGACAGCAGAGCCTGTATATCTATAGTAGACAGTAGAGCCTGTATATCTATAGTAGACAGCAGAGCCTGTATATCTATAGTAGACATCAGAGCCTGTATATCTATAATAGACAGTAGAGCCTGTATATCTATAGTAGACAGTAGAGCCTGTATATCTATAGTAGACAGCAGAGCCTGTATATCTATAGTAGACAGTAGAGCCTGTATATCTATAGTAGCCAGACAGCAGATCCTGTATATCTGTAGTAGACAGTAGAGCCTGTATATCTATAGTAGACAGTAGAGCCTGTATATCTATAGTAGACAGTAGAGCCTGTATATCTATAGTAGCCAGACAGCAGATCCTGTATATCTGTAGTAGACAGCTGAGCCTGTATATCTATAGTAGACAGTAGAGCCTGTATATCTATAGTAGACAGCAGAGCCTGTATATCTATAGTAGACAGTAGAGCCTGTATATCTATAGTAGACAGACAGCAGATCTTGTATATCTATAGTAGACAGAGAGCAGAGCCTGTATATCTATAGTAGACAGCTGAGCCTGTATATCTATAGTAGACAGACAGCAGAGCCTGTATATCTATAGTAGACAGCTGAGCCTGTATATCTATAGTAGACAGACAGCAGATCCTGTATATCTGTAGTAGACAGACAGCAGATCCTGTATATCTACAGTAGACAGCAGAGCCTGTATATCTATAGTAGACAGACAGTAGAGCCTGTATATCTATAGTAAACAGCAGAGCCTGTATATCTATAGTAGACAGACAGCAGAGCCTGTATATCTATAGTAGACAGCAGAGCCTGTATATCTATAGTAGACAGTAGAGCCTGTATATCTATAGTAGACAGCAGAGCCTGTATATCTATAGTAGACATCAGAGCCTGTATATCTATAGTAGACAGCAGATCCTGTATATCTATAGTAGACAGCTGAGCCTGTATATCTATAGTAGACATCAGAGCCTGTATATCTATAATAGACAGTAGAGCCTGTATATCTATAATAGACAGTAGAGCCTGTATATCTATAGTAGACAGTAGAGCCTGTATATCTATAGTAGACAGTAGAGCCTGTATATCTATAGTAGACGGTAGAGCCTGTATATCTATAGTAGACAGTAGAGCCTGTATATCTATAGTAGACAGTAGAGCCTGTATATCTATAGTAGACAGTAGAGCCTGTATATCTATAGTAGACAGTAGAGCCTGTATATCTATAGTAGACAGTAGAGCCTGTATATCTATAATAGACAGTAGAGCCTGTATATCTATAGTAGACAGTAGAGCCTGTATATCTATAGTAGACAGTAGAGCCTGTATATCTATAGTAGACAGTAGAGCCTGTATATCTATAGTAGACAGTAGAGCCTGTATATCTATAGTAGACAGTAGAGCCTGTATATCTATAGTAGACAGCAGATCCTGTATATCTATAGTAGACAGCTGAGCCTGTATATCTATTGTAGACATCAGAGCCTGTATATCTATAATAGACATCAGAGCCTGTATATCTATACTAGACAGTAGAGCCTGTATATCTATAGTAGACATTAGAGCCTGTATATCTGTAGTAGACAGCAGAGCCTGTATATCTATAGTAGACAGCAGATCCTGTATATCTATAATAGACAGTAGAGCCTGTATATCTATAGTAGACAGTAGAGCCTGTATATCTATAATAGACAGTAGAGCCTGTATATCTATAATAGACAGTAGATCCTGTATATCTATAGTAGACAGACAGCAGAGCCTGTATATCTATAGTAGACAGTAGAGCCTGTATATCTGTAGTAGACAGACAGCAGAGCCTGTATATCTATAGTAGACAGCAGAGCCTGTATATCTATAGTAGACAGTAGAGCCTGTATATCTATAGTAGACAGCAGAGCCTGTATATCTATAGTAGACATCAGAGCCTGTATATCTATAGTAGACAGCAGATCCTGTATATCTATAGTAGACAGCTGAGCCTGTATATCTATAGTAGACATCAGAGCCTGTATATCTATAATAGACAGTAGAGCCTGTATATCTATAATAGACAGTAGAGCCTGTATATCTATAGTAGACAGTAGAGCCTGTATATCTATAGTAGACAGTAGAGCCTGTATATCTATAGTAGACGGTAGAGCCTGTATATCTATAGTAGACAGTAGAGCCTGTATATCTATAGTAGACAGTAGAGCCTGTATATCTATAGTAGACAGTAGAGCCTGTATATCTATAGTAGACAGTAGAGCCTGTATATCTATAGTAGACAGTAGAGCCTGTATATCTATAGTAGACAGTAGAGCCTGTATATCTATAGTAGACAGTAGAGCCTGTATATCTATAGTAGACAGTAGAGCCTGTATATCTATAGTAGACAGTAGAGCCTGTATATCTATAGTAGACAGTAGAGCCTGTATATCTATAGTAGACGGTAGAGCCTGTATATCTATAGTAGACAGTAGAGCCTGTATATCTATAGTAGACAGTAGAGCCTGTATATCTATAGTAGACAGTAGAGCCTGTATATCTATAGTAGACAGTAGAGCCTGTATATCTATAGTAGACAGTAGAGCCTGTATATCTATAGTAGACAGTAGAGCCTGTATATCTATAGTAGACAGCAGAGCCTGTATATCTATAGTAGACAGTAGAGCCTGTATATCTATAGTAGACAGACAGCAGATCTTGTATATCTATAGTAGACAGAGAGCAGAGCCTGTATATCTATAGTAGACAGCTGAGCCTGTATATCTATAGTAGACAGACAGCAGAGCCTGTATATCTATAGTAGACAGCTGAGCCTGTATATCTATAGTAGACAGACAGCAGATCCTGTATATCTGTAGTAGACAGACAGCAGATCCTGTATATCTACAGTAGACAGCAGAGCCTGTATATCTATAGTAGACAGACAGTAGAGCCTGTATATCTATAGTAAACAGCAGAGCCTGTATATCTATAGTAGACAGACAGCAGAGCCTGTATATCTATAGTAGACAGCAGAGCCTGTATATCTATAGTAGACAGTAGAGCCTGTATATCTATAGTAGACAGCAGAGCCTGTATATCTATAGTAGACATCAGAGCCTGTATATCTATAGTAGACAGCAGATCCTGTATATCTATAGTAGACAGCTGAGCCTGTATATCTATAGTAGACATCAGAGCCTGTATATCTATAATAGACAGTAGAGCCTGTATATCTATAATAGACAGTAGAGCCTGTATATCTATAGTAGACAGTAGAGCCTGTATATCTATAGTAGACAGTAGAGCCTGTATATCTATAGTAGACGGTAGAGCCTGTATATCTATAGTAGACAGTAGAGCCTGTATATCTATAGTAGACAGTAGAGCCTGTATATCTATAGTAGACAGTAGAGCCTGTATATCTATAGTAGACAGTAGAGCCTGTATATCTATAGTAGACAGTAGAGCCTGTATATCTATAATAGACAGTAGAGCCTGTATATCTATAGTAGACAGTAGAGCCTGTATATCTATAGTAGACAGTAGAGCCTGTATATCTATAGTAGACAGTAGAGCCTGTATATCTATAGTAGACAGTAGAGCCTGTATATCTATAGTAGACAGTAGAGCCTGTATATCTATAGTAGACAGCAGATCCTGTATATCTATAGTAGACAGCTGAGCCTGTATATCTATAGTAGACATCAGAGCCTGTATATCTATAATAGACATCAGAGCCTGTATATCTATAATAGACAGTAGAGCCTGTATATCTATAGTAGACAGTAGAGCCTGTATATCTGTAGTAGACAGCAGAGCCTGTATATCTATAGTAGACAGCAGATCCTGTATATCTATAATAGACAGTAGAGCCTGTATATCTATAGTAGACAGTAGAGCCTGTATATCTATAATAGACAGTAGAGCCTGTATATCTATAATAGACAGTAGATCCTGTATATCTATAGTAGACAGACAGCAGAGCCTGTATATCTATAGTAGACAGTAGAGCCTGTATATCTGTAGTAGACAGACAGCAGAGCCTGTATATCTATAGTAGACAGCAGAGCCTGTATATCTATAGTAGACAGTAGAGCCTGTATATCTATAGTAGACAGCAGAGCCTGTATATCTATAGTAGACATCAGAGCCTGTATATCTATAGTAGACAGCAGATCCTGTATATCTATAGTAGACAGCTGAGCCTGTATATCTATAGTAGACATCAGAGCCTGTATATCTATAATAGACAGTAGAGCCTGTATATCTATAATAGACAGTAGAGCCTGTATATCTATAGTAGACAGTAGAGCCTGTATATCTATAGTAGACAGTAGAGCCTGTATATCTATAGTAGACGGTAGAGCCTGTATATCTATAGTAGACAGTAGAGCCTGTATATCTATAGTAGACAGTAGAGCCTGTATATCTATAGTAGACAGTAGAGCCTGTATATCTATAGTAGACAGTAGAGCCTGTATATCTATAGTAGACAGTAGAGCCTGTATATCTATAGTAGACAGTAGAGCCTGTATATCTATAGTAGACAGTAGAGCCTGTATATCTATAGTAGACAGTAGAGCCTGTATATCTATAGTAGACAGTAGAGCCTGTATATCTATAGTAGACAGTAGAGCCTGTATATCTATAGTAGACAGTAGAGCCTGTATATCTATAGTAGACAGCAGATCCTGTATATCTATAGTAGACAGCTGAGCCTGTATATCTATAGTAGACATCAGAGCCTGTATATCTATAATAGACATCAGAGCCTGTATATCTATAATAGACAGTAGAGCCTGTATATCTATAGTAGACAGTAGAGCCTGTATATCTGTAGTAGACAGCAGAGCCTGTATATCTATAGTAGACAGCAGATCCTGTATATCTATAATAGACAGTAGAGCCTGTATATCTATAGTAGACAGTAGAGCCTGTATATCTATAATAGACAGTAGAGCCTGTATATCTATAATAGACAGTAGATCCTGTATATCTATAGTAGACAGACAGCAGAGCCTGTATATCTATAGTAGACAGTAGAGCCTGTATATCTGTAGTAGACAGCAGAGCCTGTATATCTACAGTAGACAGCAGATCCTGTATATCTGTAGTAGACAGTAGAGCCATGTTTTGTAGTAGACAGTAGAGCCATGTTTTGTAGTAGACAGTAGAGCCATGTTTTGTAGTAGACATTAGAGCCATGTTTTGTAGTAGACATTAGAGCCATGTTTTGTAGTAGACAGTAGAGCCATGTTTTGTAGTAGACAGTAGAGCCATGTTTTGTAGTAGACAGTAGAGCCATGTTTTGTAGTAGACAGTAGAGCCATGTTTTGTAGTAGACAGTAGAGCCTGTATATCTATAGTATACAGCAGAGCCTGTATATCTACAGTAGACAGCAGATCCTGTATATCTGTAGTAGACAGTAGAGCCTGTATATCTATAGTAGACAGTAGAGCCTGTATATCTATAGTAGACAGTAGAGCCTGTATATCTATAGTAGACAGTAGAGCCTGTATATCTATAGTAGACAGTAGAGCCTGTATATCTATAGTAGACAGTAGAGCCTGTATATCTATAGTAGACAGCAGATCCTGTATATCTATAGTAGACAGCTGAGCCTGTATATCTATTGTAGACATCAGAGCCTGTATATCTATAATAGACATCAGAGCCTGTATATCTATACTAGACAGTAGAGCCTGTATATCTATAGTAGACATTAGAGCCTGTATATCTGTAGTAGACAGCAGAGCCTGTATATCTATAGTAGACAGCAGATCCTGTATATCTATAATAGACAGTAGAGCCTGTATATCTATAGTAGACAGTAGAGCCTGTATATCTATAATAGACAGTAGAGCCTGTATATCTATAATAGACAGTAGATCCTGTATATCTATAGTAGACAGACAGCAGAGCCTGTATATCTATAGTAGACAGTAGAGCCTGTATATCTGTAGTAGACAGACAGCAGAGCCTGTATATCTATAGTAGACAGCAGAGCCTGTATATCTATAGTAGACAGTAGAGCCTGTATATCTATATAGTAGACAGCAGAGCCTGTATATCTATAGTAGACATCAGAGCCTGTATATCTATAGTAGACAGCAGATCCTGTATATCTATAGTAGACAGCTGAGCCTGTATATCTATAGTAGACATCAGAGCCTGTATATCTATAATAGACAGTAGAGCCTGTATATCTATAATAGACAGTAGAGCCTGTATATCTATAGTAGACAGTAGAGCCTGTATATCTATAGTAGACAGTAGAGCCTGTATATCTATAGTAGACGGTAGAGCCTGTATATCTATAGTAGACAGTAGAGCCTGTATATCTATAGTAGACAGTAGAGCCTGTATATCTATAGTAGACAGTAGAGCCTGTATATCTATAGTAGACAGTAGAGCCTGTATATCTATAGTAGACAGTAGAGCCTGTATATCTATAGTAGACAGTAGAGCCTGTATATCTATAGTAGACAGTAGAGCCTGTATATCTATAGTAGACAGTAGAGCCTGTATATCTATAGTAGACAGTAGAGCCTGTATATCTATAGTAGACAGTAGAGCCTGTATATCTATAGTAGACGGTAGAGCCTGTATATCTATAGTAGACAGTAGAGCCTGTATATCTATAGTAGACAGTAGAGCCTGTATATCTATAGTAGACAGTAGAGCCTGTATATCTATAGTAGACAGTAGAGCCTGTATATCTATAGTAGACAGTAGAGCCTGTATATCTATAGTAGACAGTAGAGCCTGTATA
Organism: Oncorhynchus clarkii lewisi; assembly: GCF_045791955.1. Lineage (NCBI taxonomy): Eukaryota > Metazoa > Chordata > Actinopteri > Salmoniformes > Salmonidae > Oncorhynchus > Oncorhynchus clarkii. The sequence goes on along the minus strand of NC_092171.1, from coordinate 41,293,797 downwards.
TCTATAGTAGACAGCAGAGCCTGTATATCTATAGTAGACAGTAGAGCCTGTATATCTATAGTAGACAGACAGCAGATCTTGTATATCTATAGTAGACAGAGAGCAGAGCCTGTATATCTATAGTAGACAGCTGAGCCTGTATATCTATAGTAGACAGACAGCAGAGCCTGTATATCTATAGTAGACAGCTGAGCCTGTATATCTATAGTAGACAGACAGCAGATCCTGTATATCTGTAGTAGACAGACAGCAGATCCTGTATATCTACAGTAGACAGCAGAGCCTGTATATCTATAGTAGACAGACAGTAGAGCCTGTATATCTATAGTAAACAGCAGAGCCTGTATATCTATAGTAGACAGACAGCAGAGCCTGTATATCTATAGTAGACAGCAGAGCCTGTATATCTATAGTAGACAGTAGAGCCTGTATATCTATAGTAGACAGCAGAGCCTGTATATCTATAGTAGACATCAGAGCCTGTATATCTATAGTAGACAGCAGATCCTGTATATCTATAGTAGACAGCTGAGCCTGTATATCTATAGTAGACATCAGAGCCTGTATATCTATAATAGACAGTAGAGCCTGTATATCTATAATAGACAGTAGAGCCTGTATATCTATAGTAGACAGTAGAGCCTGTATATCTATAGTAGACAGTAGAGCCTGTATATCTATAGTAGACGGTAGAGCCTGTATATCTATAGTAGACAGTAGAGCCTGTATATCTATAGTAGACAGTAGAGCCTGTATATCTATAGTAGACAGTAGAGCCTGTATATCTATAGTAGACAGTAGAGCCTGTATATCTATAGTAGACAGTAGAGCCTGTATATCTATAATAGACAGTAGAGCCTGTATATCTATAGTAGACAGTAGAGCCTGTATATCTATAGTATACAGCAGAGCCTGTATATCTACAGTAGACAGCAGATCCTGTATATCTGTAGTAGACAGTAGAGCCTGTATATCTATAGTAGACAGTAGAGCCTGTATATCTATAGTAGACAGTAGAGCCTGTATATCTATAGTAGACAGTAGAGCCTGTATATCTATAGTAGACAGTAGAGCCTGTATATCTATAGTAGACAGTAGAGCCTGTATATCTATAGTAGACAGCAGATCCTGTATATCTATAGTAGACAGCTGAGCCTGTATATCTATTGTAGACATCAGAGCCTGTATATCTATAATAGACATCAGAGCCTGTATATCTATACTAGACAGTAGAGCCTGTATATCTATAGTAGACATTAGAGCCTGTATATCTGTAGTAGACAGCAGAGCCTGTATATCTATAGTAGACAGCAGATCCTGTATATCTATAATAGACAGTAGAGCCTGTATATCTATAGTAGACAGTAGAGCCTGTATATCTATAATAGACAGTAGAGCCTGTATATCTATAATAGACAGTAGATCCTGTATATCTATAGTAGACAGACAGCAGAGCCTGTATATCTATAGTAGACAGTAGAGCCTGTATATCTGTAGTAGACAGACAGCAGAGCCTGTATATCTATAGTAGACAGCAGAGCCTGTATATCTATAGTAGACAGTAGAGCCTGTATATCTATAGTAGACAGCAGAGCCTGTATATCTATAGTAGACATCAGAGCCTGTATATCTATAGTAGACAGCAGATCCTGTATATCTATAGCAGACAGCTGAGCCTGTATATCTATAGTAGACATCAGAGCCTGTATATCTATAATAGACAGTAGAGCCTGTATATCTATAATAGACAGTAGAGCCTGTATATCTATAGTAGACAGTAGAGCCTGTATATCTATAGTAGACAGTAGAGCCTGTATATCTATAGTAGACGGTAGAGCCTGTATATCTATAGTAGACAGTAGAGCCTGTATATCTATAGTAGACAGTAGAGCCTGTATATCTATAGTAGACAGTAGAGCCTGTATATCTATAGTAGACAGTAGAGCCTGTATATCTATAGTAGACAGTAGAGCCTGTATATCTATAGTAGACAGTAGAGCCTGTATATCTATAGTAGACAGTAGAGCCTGTATATCTATAGTAGACAGTAGAGCCTGTATATCTATAGTAGACAGTAGAGCCTGTATATCTATAGTAGACAGTAGAGCCTGTATATCTATAGTAGACGGTAGAGCCTGTATATCTATAGTAGACAGTAGAGCCTGTATATCTATAGTAGACAGTAGAGCCTGTATATCTATAGTAGACAGTAGAGCCTGTATATCTATAGTAGACAGTAGAGCCTGTATATCTATAGTAGACAGTAGAGCCTGTATATCTATAGTAGACAGTAGAGCCTGTATATCTATAGTAGACAGCAGAGCCTGTATATCTATAGTAGACAGTAGAGCCTGTATATCTATAGTAGACAGACAGCAGATCCTGTATATCTGTAGTAGACAGACAGCAGATCCTGTATATCTACAGTAGACAGCAGAGCCTGTATATCTATAGTAGACAGACAGTAGAGCCTGTATATCTATAGTAAACAGCAGAGCCTGTATATCTATAGTAGACAGACAGCAGAGCCTGTATATCTATAGTAGACAGCAGAGCCTGTATATCTATAGTAGACAGTAGAGCCTGTATATCTATAGTAGACAGCAGAGCCTGTATATCTATAGTAGACATCAGAGCCTGTATATCTATAGTAGACAGCAGATCCTGTATATCTATAGTAGACAGCTGAGCCTGTATATCTATAGTAGACATCAGAGCCTGTATATCTATAATAGACAGTAGAGCCTGTATATCTATAATAGACAGTAGAGCCTGTATATCTATAGTAGACAGTAGAGCCTGTATATCTATAGTAGACAGTAGAGCCTGTATATCTATAGTAGACGGTAGAGCCTGTATATCTATAGTAGACAGTAGAGCCTGTATATCTATAGTAGACAGTAGAGCCTGTATATCTATAGTAGACAGTAGAGCCTGTATATCTATAGTAGACAGTAGAGCCTGTATATCTATAGTAGACAGTAGAGCCTGTATATCTATAATAGACAGTAGAGCCTGTATATCTATAGTAGACAGTAGAGCCTGTATATCTATAGTATACAGCAGAGCCTGTATATCTACAGTAGACAGCAGATCCTGTATATCTGTAGTAGACAGTAGAGCCTGTATATCTATAGTAGACAGTAGAGCCTGTATATCTATAGTAGACAGTAGAGCCTGTATATCTATAGTAGACAGTAGAGCCTGTATATCTATAGTAGACAGTAGAGCCTGTATATCTATAGTAGACAGTAGAGCCTGTATATCTATAGTAGACAGCAGATCCTGTATATCTATAGTAGACAGCTGAGCCTGTATATCTATTGTAGACATCAGAGCCTGTATATCTATAATAGACATCAGAGCCTGTATATCTATACTAGACAGTAGAGCCTGTATATCTATAGTAGACATTAGAGCCTGTATATCTGTAGTAGACAGCAGAGCCTGTATATCTATAGTAGACAGCAGATCCTGTATATCTATAATAGACAGTAGAGCCTGTATATCTATAGTAGACAGTAGAGCCTGTATATCTATAATAGACAGTAGAGCCTGTATATCTATAATAGACAGTAGATCCTGTATATCTATAGTAGACAGACAGCAGAGCCTGTATATCTATAGTAGACAGTAGAGCCTGTATATCTGTAGTAGACAGACAGCAGAGCCTGTATATCTATAGTAGACAGCAGAGCCTGTATATCTATAGTAGACAGTAGAGCCTGTATATCTATAGTAGACAGCAGAGCCTGTATATCTATAGTAGACATCAGAGCCTGTATATCTATAGTAGACAGCAGATCCTGTATATCTATAGTAGACAGCTGAGCCTGTATATCTATAGTAGACATCAGAGCCTGTATATCTATAATAGACAGTAGAGCCTGTATATCTATAATAGACAGTAGAGCCTGTATATCTATAGTAGACAGTAGAGCCTGTATATCTATAGTAGACAGTAGAGCCTGTATATCTATAGTAGACGGTAGAGCCTGTATATCTATAGTAGACAGTAGAGCCTGTATATCTATAGTAGACAGTAGAGCCTGTATATCTATAGTAGACAGTAGAGCCTGTATATCTATAGTAGACAGTAGAGCCTGTATATCTATAGTAGACAGTAGAGCCTGTATATCTATAGTAGACAGTAGAGCCTGTATATCTATAGTAGACAGTAGAGCCTGTATATCTATAGTAGACAGTAGAGCCTGTATATCTATAGTAGACAGTAGAGCCTGTATATCTATAGTAGACAGTAGAGCCTGTATATCTATAGTAGACTGTAGAGCCTGTATATCTATAGTAGACAGTAGAGCCTGTATATCTATAGTAGACAGTAGAGCCTGTATATCTATAGTAGACAGTAGAGCCTGTATATCTATAGTAGACAGTAGAGCCTGTATATCTATAGTAGACAGTAGAGCCTGTATATCTATAGTAGACAGTAGAGCCTGTATATCTATAGTAGACAGCAGAGCCTGTATATCTATAGTAGACAGTAGAGCCTGTATATCTATAGTAGACAGACAGCAGATCTTGTATATCTATAGTAGACAGAGAGCAGAGCCTGTATATCTATAGTAGACAGCTGAGCCTGTATATCTATAGTAGACAGACAGCAGAGCCTGTATATCTATAGTAGACAGCTGAGCCTGTATATCTATAGTAGACAGACAGCAGATCCTGTATATCTGTAGTAGACAGACAGCAGATCCTGTATATCTACAGTAGACAGCAGAGCCTGTATATCTATAGTAGACAGACAGTAGAGCCTGTATATCTATAGTAAACAGCAGAGCCTGTATATCTATAGTAGACAGACAGCAGAGCCTGTATATCTATAGTAGACAGCAGAGCCTGTATATCTATAGTAGACAGTAGAGCCTGTATATCTATAGTAGACAGCAGAGCCTGTATATCTATAGTAGACATCAGAGCCTGTATATCTATAGTAGACAGCAGATCCTGTATATCTATAGTAGACAGCTGAGCCTGTATATCTATAGTAGACATCAGAGCCTGTATATCTATAATAGACAGTAGAGCCTGTATATCTATAATAGACAGTAGAGCCTGTATATCTATAGTAGACAGTAGAGCCTGTATATCTATAGTAGACAGTAGAGCCTGTATATCTATAGTAGACGGTAGAGCCTGTATATCTATAGTAGACAGTAGAGCCTGTATATCTATAGTAGACAGTAGAGCCTGTATATCTATAGTAGACAGTAGAGCCTGTATATCTATAGTAGACAGTAGAGCCTGTATATCTATAGTAGACAGTAGAGCCTGTATATCTATAATAGACAGTAGAGCCTGTATATCTATAGTAGACAGTAGAGCCTGTATATCTATAGTAGACAGTAGAGCCTGTATATCTATAGTAGACAGTAGAGCCTGTATATCTATAGTAGACAGTAGAGCCTGTATATCTATAGTAGACAGTAGAGCCTGTATATCTATAGTAGACAGCAGATCCTGTATATCTATAGTAGACAGCTGAGCCTGTATATCTATAGTAGACATCAGAGCCTGTATATCTATAATAGACATCAGAGCCTGTATATCTATAATAGACAGTAGAGCCTGTATATCTATAGTAGACAGTAGAGCCTGTATATCTGTAGTAGACAGCAGAGCCTGTATATCTATAGTAGACAGCAGATCCTGTATATCTATAATAGACAGTAGAGCCTGTATATCTATAGTAGACAGTAGAGCCTGTATATCTATAATAGACAGTAGAGCCTGTATATCTATAATAGACAGTAGATCCTGTATATCTATAGTAGACAGACAGCAGAGCCTGTATATCTATAGTAGACAGTAGAGCCTGTATATCTGTAGTAGACAGACAGCAGAGCCTGTATATCTATAGTAGACAGCAGAGCCTGTATATCTATAGTAGACAGTAGAGCCTGTATATCTATAGTAGACAGCAGAGCCTGTATATCTATAGTAGACATCAGAGCCTGTATATCTATAGTAGACAGCAGATCCTGTATATCTATAGTAGACAGCTGAGCCTGTATATCTATAGTAGACATCAGAGCCTGTATATCTATAATAGACAGTAGAGCCTGTATATCTATAATAGACAGTAGAGCCTGTATATCTATAGTAGACAGTAGAGCCTGTATATCTATAGTAGACAGTAGAGCCTGTATATCTATAGTAGACGGTAGAGCCTGTATATCTATAGTAGACAGTAGAGCCTGTATATCTATAGTAGACAGTAGAGCCTGTATATCTATAGTAGACAGTAGAGCCTGTATATCTATAGTAGACAGTAGAGCCTGTATATCTATAGTAGACAGTAGAGCCTGTATATCTATAGTAGACAGTAGAGCCTGTATATCTATAGTAGACAGTAGAGCCTGTATATCTATAGTAGACAGTAGAGCCTGTATATCTATAGTAGACAGTAGAGCCTGTATATCTATAGTAGACAGTAGAGCCTGTATATCTATAGTAGACAGTAGAGCCTGTATATCTATAGTAGACAGCAGATCCTGTATATCTATAGTAGACAGCTGAGCCTGTATATCTATAGTAGACATCAGAGCCTGTATATCTATAATAGACATCAGAGCCTGTATATCTATAATAGACAGTAGAGCCTGTATATCTATAGTAGACAGTAGAGCCTGTATATCTGTAGTAGACAGCAGAGCCTGTATATCTATAGTAGACAGCAGATCCTGTATATCTATAATAGACAGTAGAGCCTGTATATCTATAGTAGACAGTAGAGCCTGTATATCTATAATAGACAGTAGAGCCTGTATATCTATAATAGACAGTAGATCCTGTATATCTATAGTAGACAGACAGCAGAGCCTGTATATCTATAGTAGACAGTAGAGCCTGTATATCTGTAGTAGACAGCAGAGCCTGTATATCTACAGTAGACAGCAGATCCTGTATATCTGTAGTAGACAGTAGAGCCATGTTTTGTAGTAGACAGTAGAGCCATGTTTTGTAGTAGACAGTAGAGCCATGTTTTGTAGTAGACATTAGAGCCATGTTTTGTAGTAGACATTAGAGCCATGTTTTGTAGTAGACAGTAGAGCCATGTTTTGTAGTAGACAGTAGAGCCATGTTTTGTAGTAGACAGTAGAGCCATGTTTTGTAGTAGACAGTAGAGCCATGTTTTGTAGTAGACAGTAGAGCCTGTATATCTATAGTATACAGCAGAGCCTGTATATCTACAGTAGACAGCAGATCCTGTATATCTGTAGTAGACAGTAGAGCCTGTATATCTATAGTAGACAGTAGAGCCTGTATATCTATAGTAGACAGACAGCAGAGCCATGTTTTGTAGTAGACAGTAGAGCCTGTATATCTATAGTAGACAGTAGAGCCTGTATATCTATAGTAGACAGTAGAGCCTGTATATCTATAGTAGACAGTAGAGCCTGTATATTTATAGTAGACAGTAGAGCCTGTATATCTATAGTAGACAGTAGAGCCTGTATATCTATAGTAGACAGTAGAGCCTGTATATCTATAGTAGACAGTAGAGCCTGTATATCTATAGTAGACAGTAGAGCCTGTATATCTATAGTAGACAGTAGAGCCTGTATATCTATAGTAGACAGCAGAGCCTGTATATCTATAGTAGACAATAGAGCCTGTATATCTATAGTAGACAGTAGAGCCTGTATATCTATAGTAGACAGCAGAGCCTGTATATCTATAGTAGACAGCAGAGCCTGTATATCTATAGTAGACAGACAGTAGAGCCTGTATATCTATAGTAGACAGACAGTAGAGCCTGTATATCTATAGTAGACAGCAGAGCCTGTATATCTATAGTAGACAGCAGAGCCTGTATATCTATAGTAGACAGTAGAGCCTGTATATCTATAGTAGACAGTAGAGCCTGTATATCTATAGTAGACAGTAGAGCCATGTTTTGTAGTAGACAGTAGAGCCTGTATATCTATAGTAGACAGTAGAGCCTGTATATCTATAGTAGACAGTAGAGCCATGTTTTGTAGTAGACAGTAGAGCCATGTTTTGTAGTAGACAGTAGAGCCATGTTTTGTAGTAGACAGTAGAGCCATGTTTTGTAGTAGACAGTAGAGCCATGTTTTGTAGTAGACAGTAGAGCCATGTTTTGTAGTAGACAGTAGAGCCATGTTTTGTAGTAGACAGTAGAGCCATGTTTTGTAGTAGACAGTAGAGCCATGTTTTGTAGTAGACAGTAGAGCCATGTTTTGTAGTAGACAGTAGAGCCATGTTTTGTAGTAGACAGTAGAGCCATGTTTTGTAGTAGACAGTAGAGCCATGTTTTGTAGTAGACAGTAGAGCCATGTTTTGTAGTAGACAGTAGAGCCATGTTTTGTAGTAGACAGTAGAGCCATGTTTTGTAGTAGACAGTAGAGCCATGTTTTGTAGTAGACAGTAGAGCCATGTTTTGTAGTAGACAGTAGAGCCATGTTTTGTAGTAGACAGTAGAGCCATGTTTTGTAGTAGACAGTAGAGCCATGTTTTGTAGTAGACAGTAGAGCCATGTTTTGTAGTAGACAGTAGAGCCATGTTTTGTAGTAGACAGTAGAGCCATGTTTTGTAGTAGACAGTAGAGCCATGTTTTGTAGTAGACAGTAGAGCCATGTTTTGTAGTAGACAGTAGAGCCATGTTTTGTAGTAGACAGTAGAGCCATGTTTTGTAGTAGACAGTAGAGCCATGTTTTGTAGTAGACAGTAGAGCCATGTTTTGTAGTAGACAGTAGAGCCATGTTTTGTAGTAGACAGTAGAGCCATGTTTTGTAGTAGACAGTAGAGCCATGTTTTGTAGTAGACAGTAGAGCCATGTTTTGTAGTAGACAGTAGAGCCATGTTTTGTAGTAGACAGTAGAGCCATGTTTTGTAGTAGACAGTAGAGCCATGTTTTGTAGTAGACAGTAGAGCCATGTTTTGTAGTAGACAGTAGAGCCATGTTTTGTAGTAGACAGTAGAGCCATGTTTTGTAGTAGACAGTAGAGCCATGTTTTGTAGTAGACAGTAGAGCCATGTTTTGTAGTAGACAGTAGAGCCATGTTTTGTAGTAGACAGTAGAGCCATGTTTTGTAGTAGACAGTAGAGCCATGTTTTGTAGTAGACAGTAGAGCCATGTTTTGTAGTAGACAGTAGAGCCATGTTTTGTAGTAGACAGTAGAGCCATGTTTTGTAGTAGACAGTAGAGCCATGTTTTGTAGTAGACAGTAGAGCCATGTTTTGTAGTAGACAGTAGAGCCATGTTTTGTAGTAGACAGTAGAGCCATGTTTTGTAGTAGACAGTAGAGCCATGTTTTGTAGTAGACAGTAGAGCCATGTTTTGTAGTAGACAGTAGAGCCATGTTTTGTAGTAGACAGTAGAGCCATGTTTTGTAGTAGACAGTAGAGCCATGTTTTGTAGTAGACAGTAGAGCCATGTTTTGTAGTAGACAGTAGAGCCATGTTTTTTAGTAGACAGTAGAGCCATGTTTTGTAGTAGACAGTAGAGCCATGTTTTGTAGTAGACAGTAGAGCCATGTTTTGTAGTAGACAGTAGAGCCATGTTTTGTAGTAGACAGTAGAGCCATGTTTTGTAGTAGACAGTAGAGCCATGTTTTGTAGTAGACAGTAGAGCCATGTTGATATCTGTGCTCTTTTGACTGCTTATTGTTTGAATGAGTCTTCTGTATGTTCCCAATTGTATCAGAAATTATATTCCTCATTTGACGGTCCTCACTATTATAGAAAGACACGTGTGTTTTTGTGTGTGTGTGTGTGTGTGTATGTGTGTGTGTGTGTGTGTGTGTGTGTGTGTGTGTGTGTGTGTGTGTGTGTGTGTGTGTGTGTGTGTGTGTGTGTGTGTGTGTGTCCTCACAAGACACCTAGGACAGCTGCAGAAGATTTGGGCCACTCCTGACACACACACACAGAGAGAGAGACACTTCAGGCCTCTTTAAGCCTCTGCTGTCCTGTTGCAGGGACACGATATCTCATTTATCAGGATCAGGATCTCCTAGAAGAGTCCTCTGTGTTTTGACAATGCAGCTGTCCACTCGGCACTACAGGTGTCGGATCTTGATTTGAGCCACACACACACACACACACAGTTTGGTACAGCAGGCAAATAATCCTGCAGCAACAGGAAATGTGAATTATATGTGGATTATAAAACATTTTAGATTTGTGTTGATACATTTTTCATGATGGCAAATCAAGTCTGAAATGTCAAAGAGGAAATTACAAACTTTAGAAGCCTTTTTAAAAATCAAATAGACTACAAGTGTAACGGCCTTCTTCCTGTTCTGAGGAGGATCGGAGGACCAATGCACAGCGTGGTAAGTGTCCATAACGTTTATTTATTGACAGAAACTGAACACTCCAAAACAATAAACGTGAAACGAACTAAACCGAAACAGTACCGTGTGGCGACAAACACACACACGGAAAACAAACACCCACAAACCAAAAGTGAAACCCAGGCTACCTAAGTATGATTCTCAATCAGAGACAACCAGGCTACCTAAGTATGATTCTCAATCAGAGACAACCAGGCTACCTAAGTATGATTCTCAATCAGAGACAACCAGGCTACCTAAGTATGATTCTCAATCAGAGACAACCAGGCTACCTGAGTATGATTCTCAATCAGAGACAACCAGGCTACCTGAGTATGATTCTTAATCAGAGACAACCAGGCTACCTGAGTATGATTCTCAATCAGAGACAACCAGGCTACCTAAGTATGATTCTCAATCAGAGACAACCAGGCTACCTGAGTATGATTCTCAATCAGAGACAACCAGGCTACCTAAGTATGATTCTCAATCAGAGACAACCAGGCTACCTAAGTATGATTCTCAATCAGAGACAACCAGGCTACCTAAGTATGATTCTCAATCAGAGACAGCCAGGCTACCTGAGTATGATTCTCAATCAGAGACAACCAGGCTACCTAAGTATGATTCTCAATCAGAGACAACCAGGCTACCTAAGTATGATTCTCAATCAGAGACAACCAGGCTACCTGAGTATGATTCTCAATCAGAGACAACCAGGCTACCTAAGTATGATTCTCAATCAGAGACAACCAGGCTACCTAAGTATGATTCTCAATCAGAGACAACCAGGCTACCTAAGTATGATTCTCAATCAGAGACAACCAGGCTACCTGAGTATGATTCTCAATCAGAGACAACCAGGCTACCTAAGTATGATTCTCAATCAGAGACAACCAGGCTACCTAAGTATGATTCTCAATCAGAGACAACTAACGACACCTGTCTCTGATTGAGAATAATAATAATAATAATAACAATAACAATAATAATAATAATAATAATAATAACAATAATAACAATAATAATAATAATGATAATAACAATAATAATCATAATAATAATAATAATAACAACAACAAGAATAATAATAATATAATAATAATAAGAATGATAATAATAATGTTAATAATAATATAATAATAATACTACTACTAATAATAATGCTAATAATAATGCTAATAATAATAATAATAGTAATAATAATATCTGACAAAGACAGAGGGTGGTGCGTTTTCTGATGAAGTGGTTTAGGGGCCAAACTAAGCCCAGGGTGCTTGTTTGTCAGGGGGAGGGATTTAAGGGACGGACCATCCAGAATACTGCAGATTGGAATGCTTTATCATTCAGTAGTTTCTCCTTCACAACTAAATCTACTTATGATTTCAAAATGCCAGTCTGGACCATCTAATCCATCTTAGAGTTATCATCCTGTTCCAAATGCTACTGCCCTCCAAATCACAATCATCATTTAGGGGTTGGAATCAGACTCTAGGGGACTTTAAGTAGAGAAGGGAGGGAGGGGGGAGGAAAGGAGACGGGGGAGGAGAGGACGGGGGAGGAGAGGACGGGGGCGGAGAGGACGGGGGAGGAGAGGACGGGGGAGGAGAGGACGGGGGAGGAGAGGACAGGGGAGGAGAGGACAGGGGAAGAGAGGACGAGGGTGGAGAGGACGGGGGAGGAGAGGACGGGGGAGGAGAGGACGGGGGCGGAGAGGACGGGGGAGGAGAGGACAGGGGAGGAGAGGACGGGGGAGGAGAGGACGGGGGAGGAGAGGACAGGAGAGGAGAGGACAGGGGAGGAGAGGACGGGGCGGAGAGGACAGGGGAGGAGAGGACAGGGGAGGAGAGGACGGGGGAGGAGAGGACAGGGGAGGAGAGGACGGGGGAGGAGAGGACGGGGGAGGAGAGGACAGGAGAGGAGAGGACAGGGGAGGAGAGGACGGGGGAGGAGAGGACAGGGGAGGAGAGGACAGGGGTGGCGAGGACTCAGGGTTCAAAGAAACTTTTATTAATCAAAACAAGGAATAAAACAATCCCACACGCACAAGTGCACTCACACACACACACGCACACACATACACACACACACACACACACACACACACGCACACACACACAAACACACACACACACACACACGCACACAAACACAAACACACACACATACACACACACACAAACACACGCACACACATACACACACACACACACACACACACGCACACAAACACAAACACACACACACACACACACACACACGTGCACGCACGCGCACACACACACGCACACACACAAACACACACAGAGACAAACACACACTGCTCCTGAAATACTACCAAGTACAGACAAAGAACTGACTATCCTCATCAGGTAGACATCAGAGCCTGTATATCTATAGTAGACAGCAGAGCCTGTATATCTATAGTAGACAGCAGAGCCAGTATATCTATAGTAGACAGACATCAGAGCCTGTGTATCTATAGCAGAAGCAGAGCCTGTATATCTATAGTAGACAGACAGCAGAGCCTGTATATCTATAGTAGACAGACAGCAGAGCCTGTATATCTATAGTAGACAGACAGCAGAGCCTGTATATCTATAGTAGACAGTAGAGCCTGTATATCTATAGTAGACATCAGAGCCTGTATATCTATAGTAGACAGACAGCAGAGCCTGTATATCTATTGTAGACAGCAGAGCCTGTATATTTATTGTAGACAGCAGAGCCTGTATATCTATAGTAGACATCAGAGCCTGTATATCTATAGTAGACAGACAGCAGAGCCTGTATATCTATTGTAGACAGCAGAGCCTGTATATCTATAGTAGACAGCAGAGCCTGTATATCTATAGTAGACAGCAGAGCCTGTATATCTATAGTAGACAGACAGCAGAACCTGTATATCTATAGTAGACATCAGAGCCTGTATATCTATAGTAGACAGCAGAGCCTGTATATCTATAGTAGACATCAGAGCCTGTATATCTAAAGTAGACAGACAGCAGAGCCTGTATATCTATTGTAGACAGCAGAGCCTGTATATTTATTGTAGACAGTAGAGCCTGTATATCTATTGTAGACAGCAGAGCCTGTATATCTATAGTAGACAGACAGCAGAGCCTGTATATCTATAGTAGACAGTAGAGCCTGTATATCTATAGTAGACAGCAGAGCCTGTATATCTATAGTAGACATCAGAGCCTGTATATCTATAATAGACAGTAGAGCCTGTATATCTATAGTAGACAGTACAGCCTGTATATCTATAGTAGACAGCAGAGCCTGTATATCTATAGTAGACAGTAGAGCCTGTATATCTATAGTAGCCAGACAGCAGATCCTGTATATCTGTAGTAGACAGTAGAGCCTGTATATCTATAGTAGACAGTAGAGCCTGTATATCTATAGTAGACAGCAGATCCTGTATATCTATAGTAGACAGTAGAGCCTGTATATCTATAGTAGACATCAGAGCCTGTATATCTATAGTAGACAGTAGAGCCTGTATATCTATAGTAGCCAGACAGCAGATCCTGTATATCTGTAGTAGACAGCTGAGCCTGTATATCTATAGTAGACAGTAGAGCCTGTATATCTATAGTAGACAGCAGATCCTGTATATCTATAGTAGACAGTAGAGCCTGTATATCTATAGTAGACAGCAGAGCCTGTATATCTATAATAGACAGACAGCAGAACCTGTATATCTATAGTAGACATCCGAGCCTGTATATCTATAGTAGACAGTAGAGCATGTATATCTATAGTAGACAGTAGAGCCTGTATATCTATAGTAGACATCAGAGCCTGTATATCTATAGTAGACAGCAGAGCCTGTATATCTATAGTAGCCAGACAGCAGATCCTGTATATCTGTAGTAGACAGCTAAGCCTGTATATCTATAGTAGACAGTAGAGCCTGTATATCTATAGTAGACAGCAGATCCTGTATATCTATAGTAGACAGTAGAGCCTGTATATCTGTAGTAGACAGCAGAGCCTGTATATCTATAATAGACAGACAGCAGAACCTGTATATCTATAGTAGACATCAGAGCCTGTATATCTATAGTAGACAGTAGAGCCTGTATATCTATAGTAGACAGCAGAGCCTGTATATCTATAGTAGACAGTAGAGCCTGTATATCTATAGTACACAGCAGAGCCTGTATATCTATAGTAGACAGTAGAGCCTGTATATCTATAGTAGACAGACAGAAGATCCTTTATATCTATAGTAGACAGACAGCAGAGCCTGTATATCTATAGTAGACAGCTGAGCCTGTATATCTATAGTAGACAGACAGCAGAGCCTGTATATCTATAGTAGACAGCTGAGCCTGTATATCTATAGTAGACAGACAGCAGATCCTGTATATCTATAGTAGACATCAGAGCTTGTATATCTACAGTAGACAGCAGAGCCTGTATATCTATAGTAGACAGACAGTAGAGCCTGTATATCTATTGTAGACAGCAGAGCCTGTATATTTATTGTAGAAAGCAGAGCCTGTATATCTATAGTAGACAGCAGAGCCTGTATATCTATAGTAGACAGACAGCAGAACCTGTATATCTATAGTAGACATCAGAGCCTGTATATCTATAGTAGACAGCAGAGCCTGTATATCTATAGTAGACAGACAGCAGAGCCTGTATATCTATAGTAGACAGCAGAGCCTGTATATCAATAGTAGACAGTAGAGCCTGTATATCTATAGTAGACAGCAGAGCCTGTATATTTATTGTAGACAGCAGAGCCTGTATATCTATAGTAG
Organism: Oncorhynchus clarkii lewisi; assembly: GCF_045791955.1. Lineage (NCBI taxonomy): Eukaryota > Metazoa > Chordata > Actinopteri > Salmoniformes > Salmonidae > Oncorhynchus > Oncorhynchus clarkii. The sequence continues at coordinate 41,278,697 of NC_092171.1, read as the reverse complement.
ACATCAGAGCCTGTATATCTATAGTAGACAGACAGCAGAGCCTGTATATCTATTGTAGACAGCAGAGCCTGTATATCTATAGTAGACAGCAGAGCCTGTATATCTATAGTAGACAGCAGAGCCTGTATATCTATAGTAGACAGACAGCAGAACCTGTATATCTATAGTAGACATCAGAGCCTGTATATCTATAGTAGACAGCAGAGCCTGTATATCTATAGTAGACATCAGAGCCTGTATATCTAAAGTAGACAGACAGCAGAGCCTGTATATCTATTGTAGACAGCAGAGCCTGTATATTTATTGTAGACAGTAGAGCCTGTATATCTATTGTAGACAGCAGAGCCTGTATATCTATAGTAGACAGACAGCAAAGCCTGTATATCTATAGTAGACAGCAGAGCCTGTATATCTATAGTAGACAGTAGAGCCTGTATATCTATAGTAGACAGCAGAGCCTGTATATCTATAGTAGACATCAGAGCCTGTATATCTATAATAGACAGTAGAGCCTGTATATCTATAGTAGACAGTACAGCCTGTATATCTATAGTAGACAGCAGAGCCTGTATATCTATAGTAGACAGTAGAGCCTGTATATCTATAGTAGCCAGACAGCAGATCCTGTATATCTGTAGTAGACAGTAGAGTTTGTATATCTATAGTAGACAGTAGAGCCTGTATATCTATAGTAGACAGCAGATCCTGTATATCTATAGTAGACAGTAGAGCCTGTATATCTATAGTAGACATCAGAGCCTGTATATCTATAGTAGACAGTAGAGCCTGTATATCTATAGTAGCCAGACAGCAGATCCTGTATATCTGTAGTAGACAGCTGAGCCTGTATATCTATAGTAGACAGTAGAGCCTGTATATCTATAGTAGACAGCAGATCCTGTATATCTATAGTAGACAGTAGAGCCTGTATATCTGTAGTAGACAGCAGAGCCTGTATATCTATAATAGACAGACAGCAGAACCTGTATATCTATAGTAGACATCAGAGCCTATATATCTATAGTAGACAGTAGAGCCTGTATATCTATAGTAGACAGCAGAGCCTGTATTTCTATAGTAGACAGTAGAGCCTGTATATCTATAGTACACAGCAGAGCCTGTATATCTATAGTAGACAGTAGAGCCTGTATATCTATAGTAGACAGACAGAAGATCCTTTATATCTATAGTAGACAGACAGCAGAGCCTGTATATCTATAGTAGACAGCTGAGCCTGTATATCTATAGTAGACAGACAGCAGAGCCTGTATATCTATAGTAGACAGCTGAGCCTGTATATCTATAGTAGACAGACAGCAGATCCTGTATATCTATAGTAGAAATCAGAGCCTGTATATCTACAGTAGACAGCAGAGCCTGTATATCTATAGTAGACAGACAGTAGAGCCTGTATATCTATTGTAGACAGCAGAGCCTGTATATTTATTGTAGAAAGCAGAGCCTGTATATCTATAGTAGACATCAGAGCCTGTATATATATAGTAGACAGCAGAGCCTGTATATCTATAGTAGACAGACAGCAGAGCCTGTATATCTATAGTAGACAGCAGAGCCTGTATATCAATAGTAGACAGTAGAGCCTGTATATCTATAGTAGACAGCAGAGCCTGTATATTTATTGTAGACAGCAGAGCCTGTATATCTATAGTAGACATCAGAGCCTGTATATCTATAGTAGACAGACAGCAGAGCCTGTATATCTATTGTAGACAGCAGAGCCTGTATATCTATAGTAGACAGCAGAGCCTGTATATCTATAGTAGACAGCAGAGCCTGTATATCTATAGTAGACAGACAGCAGAACCTGTATATCTATAGTAGACATCAGAGCCTGTATATCTATAGTAGACAGCAGAGCCTGTATATCTATAGTAGACATCAGAGCCTGTATATCTAAAGTAGACAGACAGCAGAGCCTGTATATCTATTGTAGACAGCAGAGCCTGTATATTTATTGTAGACAGTAGAGCCTGTATATCTATTGTAGACAGCAGAGCCTGTATATCTATAGTAGACAGACAGCAGAGCCTGTATATCTATAGTAGACAGCAGAGCCTGTATATCTATAGTAGACAGTAGAGCCTGTATATCTATAGTAGACAGCAGAGCCTGTATATCTATAGTAGACATCAGAGCCTGTATATCTATAATAGACAGTAGAGCCTGTATACCTATAGTAGACAGTACAGCCTGTATATCTATAGTAGACAGCAGAGCCTGTATATCTATAGTAGACAGTAGAGCCTGTATATCTATAGTAGCCAGACAACAGATCCTGTATATCTGTAGTAGACAGTAGAGCCTGTATATCTATAGTAGACAGCAGATCCTGTATATCTATAGTAGACAGTAGAGCCTGTATATCTATAGTAGACATCAGAGCCTGTATATCTATAGTAGACAGTAGAGCCTGTATATCTATAGTAGACAGACAGCAGAACCTGTATATCTATAGTAGACATCAGAGCCTGTATATCTATAGTAGACAGCAGAGCCTGTATATCTATAGTAGACAGCAGAGCCTGTATATCTATAGTAGACAGACAGCAGAACCTGTATATCTATAGTAGACATCAGAGCCTGTATATCTATAGTAGACAGCAGAGCCTGTATATCTATAGTAGACATCAGAGCCTGTATATCTAAAGTAGACAGACAGCAGAGCCTGTATATCTATTGTAGACAGCAGAGCCTGTATATTTATTGTAGACAGTAGAGCCTGTATATCTATTGTAGACAGCAGAGCCTGTATATCTATAGTAGACAGACAGCAGAGCCTGTATATCTATAGTAGACAGTAGAGCCTGTATATCTATAGTAGACAGCAGAGCCTGTATATCTATAGTAGACATCAGAGCCTGTATATCTATAATAGACAGTAGAGCCTGTATATCTATAGTAGACAGTACAGCCTGTATATCTATAGTAGACAGCAGAGCCTGTATATCTATAGTAGACAGTAGAGCCTGTATATCTATAGTAGCCAGACAGCAGATCCTGTATATCTGTAGTAGACAGTAGAGCCTGTATATCTATAGTAGACAGTAGAGCCTGTATATCTATAGTAGACAGCAGATCCTGTATATCTATAGTAGACAGTAGAGCCTGTATATCTATAGTAGACATCAGAGCCTGTATATCTATAGTAGACAGTAGAGCCTGTATATCTATAGTAGCCAGACAGCAGATCCTGTATATCTGTAGTAGACAGCTGAGCCTGTATATCTATAGTAGACAGTAGAGCCTGTATATCTATAGTAGACAGCAGATCCTGTATATCTATAGTAGACAGTAGAGCCTGTATATCTATAGTAGACAGCAGAGCCTGTATATCTATAATAGACAGACAGCAGAACCTGTATATCTATAGTAGACATCAGAGCCTGTATATCTATAGTAGACAGTAGAGCCTGTATATCTATAGTAGACATCAGAGCCTGTATATCTATAGTAGACAGCAGAGCCTGTATATCTATAGTAGCCAGACAGCAGATCCTGTATATCTGTAGTAGACAGCTAAGCCTGTATATCTATAGTAGACAGTAGAGCCTGTATATCTATAGTAGACAGCAGATCCTGTATATCTATAGTAGACAGTAGAGCCTGTATATCTGTAGTAGACAGCAGAGCCTGTATATCTATAATAGACAGACAGCAGAACCTGTATATCTATAGTAGACATCAGAGCCTGTATATCTATAGTAGACAGTAGAGCCTGTATATCTATAGTAGACAGCAGAGCCTGTATATCTATAGTAGACAGTAGAGCCTGTATATCTATAGTACACAGCAGAGCCTGTATATCTATAGTAGACAGTAGAGCCTGTATATCTATAGTAGACAGACAGAAGATCCTTTATATCTATAGTAGACAGACAGCAGAGCCTGTATATCTATAGTAGACAGCTGAGCCTGTATATCTATAGTAGACAGACAGCAGAGCCTGTATATCTATAGTAGACAGCTGAGCCTGTATATCTATAGTAGACAGACAGCAGATCCTGTATATCTATAGTAGACATCAGAGCTTGTATATCTACAGTAGACAGCAGAGCCTGTATATCTATAGTAGACAGACAGTAGAGCCTGTATATCTATTGTAGACAGCAGAGCCTGTATATTTATTGTAGAAAGCAGAGCCTGTATATCTATAGTAGACAGCAGAGCCTGTATATCTATAGTAGACAGACAGCAGAACCTGTATATCTATAGTAGACATCAGAGCCTGTATATCTATAGTAGACAGCAGAGCCTGTATATCTATAGTAGACAGACAGCAGAGCCTGTATATCTATAGTAGACAGCAGAGCCTGTATATCAATAGTAGACAGTAGAGCCTGTATATCTATAGTAGACAGCAGAGCCTGTATATTTATTGTAGACAGCAGAGCCTGTATATCTATAGTAGACATCAGAGCCTGTATATCTATAGTAGACAGACAGCAGAGCCTGTATATCTATTGTAGACAGCAGAGCCTGTATATCTATAGTAGACAGCAGAGCCTGTATATCTATAGTAGACAGCAGAGCCTGTATATCTATAGTAGACAGACAGCAGAACCTGTATATCTATAGTAGACATCAGAGCCTGTATATCTATAGTAGACAGCAGAGCCTGTATATCTATAGTAGACATCAGAGCCTGTATATCTAAAGTAGACAGACAGCAGAGCCTGTATATCTATTGTAGACAGCAGAGCCTGTATATTTATTGTAGACAGTAGAGCCTGTATATCTATTGTAGACAGCAGAGCCTGTATATCTATAGTAGACAGACAGCAAAGCCTGTATATCTATAGTAGACAGCAGAGCCTGTATATCTATAGTAGACAGTAGAGCCTGTATATCTATAGTAGACAGCAGAGCCTGTATATCTATAGTAGACATCAGAGCCTGTATATCTATAATAGACAGTAGAGCCTGTATATCTATAGTAGACAGTACAGCCTGTATATCTATAGTAGACAGCAGAGCCTGTATATCTATAGTAGACAGTAGAGCCTGTATATCTATAGTAGCCAGACAGCAGATCCTGTATATCTGTAGTAGACAGTAGAGTTTGTATATCTATAGTAGACAGTAGAGCCTGTATATCTATAGTAGACAGCAGATCCTGTATATCTATAGTAGACAGTAGAGCCTGTATATCTATAGTAGACATCAGAGCCTGTATATCTATAGTAGACAGTAGAGCCTGTATATCTATAGTAGCCAGACAGCAGATCCTGTATATCTGTAGTAGACAGCTGAGCCTGTATATCTATAGTAGACAGTAGAGCCTGTATATCTATAGTAGACAGCAGATCCTGTATATCTATAGTAGACAGTAGAGCCTGTATATCTGTAGTAGACAGCAGAGCCTGTATATCTATAATAGACAGACAGCAGAACCTGTATATCTATAGTAGACATCAGAGCCTATATATCTATAGTAGACAGTAGAGCCTGTATATCTATAGTAGACAGCAGAGCCTGTATTTCTATAGTAGACAGTAGAGCCTGTATATCTATAGTACACAGCAGAGCCTGTATATCTATAGTAGACAGTAGAGCCTGTATATCTATAGTAGACAGACAGAAGATCCTTTATATCTATAGTAGACAGACAGCAGAGCCTGTATATCTATAGTAGACAGCTGAGCCTGTATATCTATAGTAGACAGACAGCAGAGCCTGTATATCTATAGTAGACAGCTGAGCCTGTATATCTATAGTAGACAGACAGCAGATCCTGTATATCTATAGTAGAAATCAGAGCCTGTATATCTACAGTAGACAGCAGAGCCTGTATATCTATAGTAGACAGACAGTAGAGCCTGTATATCTATTGTAGACAGCAGAGCCTGTATATTTATTGTAGAAAGCAGAGCCTGTATATCTATAGTAGACATCAGAGCCTGTATATATATAGTAGACAGCAGAGCCTGTATATCTATAGTAGACAGACAGCAGAGCCTGTATATCTATAGTAGACAGCAGAGCCTGTATATCAATAGTAGACAGTAGAGCCTGTATATCTATAGTAGACAGCAGAGCCTGTATATTTATTGTAGACAGCAGAGCCTGTATATCTATAGTAGACATCAGAGCCTGTATATCTATAGTAGACAGACAGCAGAGCCTGTATATCTATTGTAGACAGCAGAGCCTGTATATCTATAGTAGACAGCAGAGCCTGTATATCTATAGTAGACAGCAGAGCCTGTATATCTATAGTAGACAGACAGCAGAACCTGTATATCTATAGTAGACATCAGAGCCTGTATATCTATAGTAGACAGCAGAGCCTGTATATCTATAGTAGACATCAGAGCCTGTATATCTAAAGTAGACAGACAGCAGAGCCTGTATATCTATTGTAGACAGCAGAGCCTGTATATTTATTGTAGACAGTAGAGCCTGTATATCTATTGTAGACAGCAGAGCCTGTATATCTATAGTAGACAGACAGCAGAGCCTGTATATCTATAGTAGACAGCAGAGCCTGTATATCTATAGTAGACAGTAGAGCCTGTATATCTTTAGTAGACAGCAGAGCCTGTATATCTATAGTAGACATCAGAGCCTGTATATCTATAATAGACAGTAGAGCCTGTATACCTATAGTAGACAGTACAGCCTGTATATCTATAGTAGACAGCAGAGCCTGTATATCTATAGTAGACAGTAGAGCCTGTATATCTATAGTAGCCAGACAGCAGATCCTGTATATCTGTAGTAGACAGTAGAGCCTGTATATCTATAGTAGACAGCAGATCCTGTATATCTATAGTAGACAGTAGAGCCTGTATATCTATAGTAGACATCAGAGCCTGTATATCTATAGTAGACAGTAGAGCCTGTATATCTATAGTAGACAGACAGCAGAACCTGTATATCTATAGTAGACATCAGAGCCTGTATATCTATAGTAGACAGCAGAGCCTGTATATCTATAGTAGACATCAGAGCCTGTATATCTAAAGTAGACAGACAGCAGAGCCTGTATATCTATTGTAGACAGCAGAGCCTGTATATTTATTGTAGACAGTAGAGCCTGTATATCTATTGTAGACAGCAGAGCCTGTATATCTATAGTAGACAGACAGCAAAGCCTGTATATCTATAGTAGACAGCAGAGCCTGTATATCTATAGTAGACAGTAGAGCCTGTATATCTATAGTAGACAGCAGAGCCTGTATATCTATAGTAGACATCAGAGCCTGTATATCTATAATAGACAGTAGAGCCTGTATATCTATAGTAGACAGTACAGCCTGTATATCTATAGTAGACAGCAGAGCCTGTATATCTATAGTAGACAGTAGAGCCTGTATATCTATAGTAGCCAGACAGCAGATCCTGTATATCTGTAGTAGACAGTAGAGCCTGTATATCTATAGTAGACAGTAGAGCCTGTATATCTATAGTAGACAGCAGATCCTGTATATCTATAGTAGACAGTAGAGCCTGTATATCTATAGTAGACATCAGAGCCTGTATATCTATAGTAGACAGTAGAGCCTGTATATCTATAGTAGCCAGACAGCAGATCCTGTATATCTGTAGTAGACAGCTGAGCCTGTATATCTATAGTAGACAGTAGAGCCTGTATATCTATAGTAGACAGCAGATCCTGTATATCTATAGTAGACAGTAGAGCCTGTATATCTGTAGTAGACAGCAGAGCCTGTATATCTATAATAGACAGACAGCAGAACCTGTATATCTATAGTAGACATCAGAGCCTATATATCTATAGTAGACAGTAGAGCCTGTATATCTATAGTAGACAGCAGAGCCTGTATTTCTATAGTAGACAGTAGAGCCTGTATATCTATAGTACACAGCAGAGCCTGTATATCTATAGTAGACAGTAGAGCCTGTATATCTATAGTAGACAGACAGAAGATCCTTTATATCTATAGTAGACAGACAGCAGAGCCTGTATATCTATAGTAGACAGCTGAGCCTGTATATCTATAGTAGACAGACAGCAGAGCCTGTATATCTATAGTAGACAGCTGAGCCTGTATATCTATAGTAGACAGACAGCAGATCCTGTATATCTATAGTAGAAATCAGAGCCTGTATATCTACAGTAGACAGCAGAGCCTGTATATCTATAGTAGACAGACAGTAGAGCCTGTATATCTATTGTAGACAGCAGAGCCTGTATATTTATTGTAGAAAGCAGAGCCTGTATATCTATAGTAGACATCAGAGCCTGTATATATATAGTAGACAGCAGAGCCTGTATATCTATAGTAGACAGACAGCAGAGCCTGTATATCTATAGTAGACAGCAGAGCCTGTATATCAATAGTAGACAGTAGAGCCTGTATATCTATAGTAGACAGCAGAGCCTGTATATTTATTGTAGACAGCAGAGCCTGTATATCTATAGTAGACATCAGAGCCTGTATATCTATAGTAGACAGACAGCAGAGCCTGTATATCTATTGTAGACAGCAGAGCCTGTATATCTATAGTAGACAGCAGAGCCTGTATATCTATAGTAGACAGCAGAGCCTGTATATCTATAGTAGACAGACAGCAGAACCTGTATATCTATAGTAGACATCAGAGCCTGTATATCTATAGTAGACAGCAGAGCCTGTATATCTATAGTAGACATCAGAGACTGTATATCTAAAGTAGACAGACAGCAGAGCCTGTATATCTATTGTAGACAGCAGAGCCTGTATATTTATTGTAGACAGTAGAGCCTGTATATCTATTGTAGACAGCAGAGCCTGTATATCTATAGTAGACAGACAGCAGAGCCTGTATATCTATAGTAGACAGCAGAGCCTGTATATCTATAGTAGACAGTAGAGCCTGTATGTCTATAGTAGACAGCAGAGCCTGTATATCTATAGTAGACATCAGAGCCTGTATATCTATAATAGACAGTAGAGCCTGTATACCTATAGTAGACAGTACAGCCTGTATATCTATAGTAGACAGCAGAGCCTGTATATCTATAGTAGACAGTAGAGCCTGTATATCTATAGTAGCCAGACAGCAGATCCTGTATATCTGTAGTAGACAGTAGAGCCTGTATATCTATAGTAGACAGCAGATCCTGTATATCTATAGTAGACAGTAGAGCCTGTATATCTATAGTAGACATCAGAGCCTGTATATCTATAGTAGACAGTAGAGCCTGTATATCTATAGTAGCCAGACAGCAGATCCTGTATATCTGTAGTAGACAGCTGAGCCTGTATATCTATAGTAGACAGTAGAGCCTGTATATCTATAGTAGACAGCAGATCATGTATATCTATAGTAGACAGTAGAGCCTGTATATCTATAGTAGACAGCAGAGCCTGTATATCTATAATAGACAGACAGCAGAACCTGTATATCTATAGTAGACATCAGAGCCTGTATATCTATAGTAGACAGTAGAGCATGTATATCTATAGTAGACAGTAGAGCCTGTATATCTATAGTAGACATCAGAGCCTGTATATCTATAGTAGACAGCAGAGCCTGTATATCTATAGTAGCCAGACAGAAGATCCTGTATATCTGTAGTAGACAGCTAAGCCTGTATATCTATAGTAGACAGCAGAGCCTGTATATCTATAGTAGACATCAGAGCCTGTATATCTAAAGTAGACAGAGAGCAGAGCCTGTATATCTATTGTAGACAGCAGAGCCTGTATATTTATTGTAGACAGTAGAGCCTGTATATCTATTGTAGACAGAAGAGCCTGTATATCTATAGTAGACAGACAGCAGAGCCTGTATATCTATAGTAGACAGCAGAGCCTGTATATCTATAGTAGACAGTAGAGCCTGTATATCTATAGTAGACAGCAGAGCCTGTATATCTATAGTAGACATCAGAGCCTGTATATCTATAATAGACAGTAGAGCCTGTATATCTATAGTAGACAGTACAGCCTGTATATCTATAGTAGACAGCAGAGCCTGTATATCTATAGTAGACAGTAGAGCCTGTATATCTATAGTAGCCAGACAGCAGATCCTGTATATCTGTAGTAGACAGTAGAGCCTGTATATCTATAGTAGACAGTAGAGCCTGTATATCTATAGTAGACAGCAGATCCTGTATATCTATAGTAGACAGTAGAGCCTGTATATCTATAGTAGACATCAGAGCCTGTATATCTATAGTAGACAGTAGAGCCTGTATATCTATAGTAGCCAGACAGCAGATCCTGTATATCTGTAGTAGACAGCTGAGCCTGTATATCTATAGTAGACAGTAGAGCCTGTATATCTATAGTAGACAGCAGATCCTGTATATCTATAGTAGACAGTAGAGCCTGTATATCTATAGTAGACAGCAGAGCCTGTATATCTATAATAGACAGACAGCAGAACCTGTATATCTATAGTAGACATCAGAGCCTGTATATCTATAGTAGACAGTAGAGCATGTATATCTATAGTAGACAGTAGAGCCTGTATATCTATAGTAGACATCAGAGCCTGTATATCTATAGTAGACAGCAGAGCCTGTATATCTATAGTAGCCAGACAGCAGATCCTGTATATCTGTAGTAGACAGCTAAGCCTGTATATCTATAGTAGACAGTAGAGCCTGTATATCTATAGTAGACAGCAGATCCTGTATATCTATAGTAGACAGTAGAGCCTGTATATATCTGTAGTAGACAGCAGAGCCTGTATATCTATAATAGACAGACAGCAGAACCTGTATATCTATAGTAGACATCAGAGCCTGTATATCTATAGTAGACAGTAGAGCCTGTATATCTATAGTAGACAGCAGAGCCTGTATATCAATAGTAGACAGTAGAGCCTGTATATCTATAGTACACAGCAGAGCCTGTATATCTATAGTAGACAGTAGAGCCTGTATATCTATAGTAGACAGACAGAAGATCCTTTATATCTATAGTAGACAGACAGCAGAGCCTGTATATCTATAGTAGACAGCTGAGCCTGTATATCTATAGTAGACAGACAGCAGAGCCTGTATATCTATAGTAGACAGCTGAGCCTGTATATCTATAGTAGACAGACAGCAGATCCTGTATATCTATAGTAGACATCAGAGCCTGTATATCTACAGTAGACAGCAGAGCCTGTATATCTATAGTATACAGACAGTAGAGCCTGTATATCTATTGTAGACAGCAGAGCCTGTATATTTATTGTAGAAAGCAGAGCCTGTATATCTATAGTAGACATCAGAGCCTGTATATATATAGTAGACAGCAGAGCCTGTATATCTATAGTAGACAGACAGCAGAGCCTGTATATCTATAGTAGACAGCAGAGCCTGTATATCAATAGTAGACAGTAGAGCCTGTATATCTATAGTAGACAGCAGAGCCTGTATATTTATTGTAGACAGCAGAGCCTGTATATCTATAGTAGACATCAGAGCGTGTATATCTATAGTAGACAGACAGCAGAGCCTGTATATCTATTGTAGACAGCAGAGCCTGTATATCTATAGTAGACAGCAGAGCCTGTATATCTATAGTAGACAGCAGAGCCTGTATATCTATAGTAGACAGACAGCAGAACCTGTATATCTATAGTAGACATCAGAGCCTGTATGTCTATAGTAGACAGCAGAGCCTGTATATCTATAGTAGACATCAGAGCCTGTATATCTAAAGTAGACAGACAGCAGAGCCTGTATATCTATTGTAGACAGCAGAGCCTGTATATTTATTGTAGACAGTAGAGCCTGTATATCTATTGTAGACAGCAGAGCCTGTATATCTATAGTAGACAGACAGCAGAGCCTGTATATCTATAGTAGACAGTAGAGCCTGTATATCTATAGTAGACAGCAGAGCCTGTATATCTATAGTAGACATCAGAGCCTGTATATCTATAGTAGACAGTAGAGCCTGTATATCTATAGTAGACAGTACAGCCTGTATATCTATAGTAGACAGCAGAGCCTGTATATCTATAGTAGACAGTAGAGCCTGTATATCTATAGTAGCCAGACAGCAGATCCTGTATATCTGTAGTAGACAGTAGAGCCTGTATATCTATAGTAGACAGTAGAGCCTGTATATCTATAGTAGACAGCAGATCCTGTATATCTATAGTAGACAGTAGAGCCTGTATATCTATAGTAGCCAGACAGCAGATCCTGTATATCTGTAGTAGACAGCTGAGCCTGTAAATCTATAGTAGACAGTAGAGCCTGTATATCTATAGTAGACAGCAGATCCTGTATATCTATAGTAGACAGTAGAGCCTGTATATCTATAGTAGACAGCAGAGCCTGTATATCTATAATAGACAGACAGCAGAACCTGTATATCTATAGTAGACATCAGAGCCTGTATATCTATAGTAGACAGTAGAGCATGTATATCTATGGTAGACAGTAGAGCCTGTATATCTATAGTAGACATCAGAGCCTGTATATCTATAGTAGACAGCAGAGCCTGTATATCTATAGTAGCCAGACAGCAGATCCTGTATATCTGTAGTAGACAGCTAAGCCTGTATATCTATAGTAGACAGTAGAGCCTGTATATCTATAGTAGACAGCAGATCCTGTATATCTATAGTAGACAGTAGAGCCTGTATATCTGTAGTAGACAGCAGAGCCTGTATATCTATAATAGACAGACAGCAGAACCTGTATATCTATAGTAGACATCAGAGCCTGTATATCTATAGTAGACAGTAGAGCCTGTATATCTATAGTAGACAGCAGAGCCTGTATATCTATAGTAGACAGTAGAGCCTGTATATCTATAGTACACAGCAGAGCCTGTATATCTATAGTAGACAGTAGAGCCTGTATATCTATAGTAGACAGACAGAAGATCCTTTATATCTATAGTAGACAGACAGCAGAGCCTGTATATCTATAGTAGACAGCTGAGCCTGTATATCTATAGTAGACAGACAGCAGAGCCTGTATATCTATAGTAGACAGCTGAGCCTGTATATCTATAGTAGACAGACAGCAGATGCTGTATATCTATAGTAGACATCAGAGCCTGTATATCTACAGTAGACAGCAGAGCCTGTATATCTATAGTAGACAGAAATTAGAGCCTGTATATCTATTGTAGACAGCAGAGCCTGTATATTTATTGTAGAAAGCAGAGCCTGTATATCTATAGTAGACATCAGAGCCTGTATATATGTAGTAGACAGCAGAGCCTGTATATCTATAGTAGACAGACAGCAGAGCCTGTATATCTATAGTAGACAGCAGAGCCTGTATATCAATAGTAGACAGTAGAGCCTGTATATCTATAGTAGACAGACAGCAGAGCCTGTATATCTATAGTAGACAGCAGAGCCTGTATATCTATAGTAGACAGTAGAGCCTGTATATCTATAGTACACAGCAGAGCCTGTATATCTATAGTAGACAGTAGAGCCTGTATATCTATAGTAGACAGACAGAAGATCCTTTATATCTATAGTAGACAGACAGCAGAGCCTGTATATATATAGTAGACAGCTGAGCCTGTATATCTATAGTAGACAGACAGCAGAGCCTGTATATCTATAGTAGACAGCTGAGCCTGTATATCTATAGTAGACAGACAGCAGATCCTGTATATCTATAGTAGACATCAGAGCCTGTATATCTACAGTAGACAGCAGAGCCTGTATATCTATAGTAGACAGACAGTAGAGCCTGTATATCTATAGTAGACATCAGAGCCTGTATATATATAGTAGACAGCAGAGCCTGTATATCTATAGTAGACAGACAGCAGAGCCTGTATATCTATAGTAGACAGCAGAGCCTGTATATCAATAGTAGACAGTAGAGCCTGTATATCTATTGTAGACAGCAGAGCCTGTATATCTATAGTAGACAGCAGAGCCTGTATATCTATAGTAGACAGCAGAGCCTGTATATCTATAGTAGACAGACAGCAGAACCTGTATATCTATAGTAGACATCAGAGCCTGTATATCTATAGTAGACAGACAGCAGAGCCTGTATATCTATAGTAGACATCAGAGCCTGTATATCTAAAGTAGACAGACAGCAGAGCCTGTATATCTATTGTAGACAGCAGAGCCTGTATATCTATTGTAGACAGCAGAGCCTGTATATCTATAGTAGACAGACAGCAGAGCCTGTATATCTATAGTAGACAGCAGAGCCTGTATATCTATAGTAGACAGTAGAGCCTGTATATCTATAGTAGACAGCAGAGCCTGTATATCTATAGTAGACATCAGAGCCTGTATATCTATAATAGACAGTAGAGCCTGTATATCTATAGTAGACAGTACAGCCTGTATATCTATAGTAGACAGCAGAGCCTGTATATCTATAGTAGACAGTAGAGCCTGTATATCTATAGTAGCCAGACAGCAGATCCTGTATATCTGTAGTAGACAGTAGAGCCTGTATATCTATAGTAGACAGTAGAGCCTGTATATCTATAGTAGACAGCAGATCCTGTATATCTATAGTAGACAGTAGAGCCTGTATATCTATAGTAGACATCAGAGCCTGTATATCTATAGTAGACAGTAGAGCCTGTATATCTATAGTAGCCAGACAGCAGATCCTGTATATCTGTAGTAGACAGCTGAGCCTGTATATCTATAGTAGACAGTAGAGCCTGTATATCTATAGTAGACAGCAGATCCTGTATATCTATAGTAGACAGTAGAGCCTGTATATCTATAGTAGACAGCAGAGCCTGTATATCTATAATAGACAGACAGCAGAACCTGTATATCTATAGTAGACATCAGAGCCTGTATATCTATAGTAGACAGACAGCAGAGCCTGTATATCTATTGTAGACAGCAGAGCCTGTATATCTATAGTAGACAGTAGAGCATGTATATCTATAGTAGACAGTAGAGCCTGTATATCTATAGTAGACAGTAGAGCATGTATATCTATGGTAGACAGTAGAGCCTGTATATATATAGTAGACATCAGAGCCTGTATATCTATAGTAGACAGCAGAGCCTGTATATCTATAGTAGCCAGACAGCAGATCCTGTATATCTGTAGTAGACAGCTAAGCCTGTATATCTATAGTAGACAGTAGAGCCTGTATATCTATAGTAGACAGCAGATCCTGTATATCTATAGTAGACAGTAGAGCCTGTATATCTGTAGTAGACAGCAGAGCCTGTATATCTATAATAGACAGACAGCAGAACCTGTATATCTATAGTAGACATCAGAGCCTGTATATCTATAGTAGACAGTAGAGCCTGTATATCTATAGTAGACAGCAGAGCCTGTATATCTATAGTAGACAGTAGAGCCTGTATATCTACAGTAGACAGCAGAGCCTGTATATCTATAGTAGACAGAAATTAGAGCCTGTATATCTATTGTAGACAGCAGAGCCTGTATATTTATTGTAGAAAGCAGAGCCTGTATATCTATAGTAGACATCAGAGCCTGTATATATATAGTAGACAGCAGAGCCTGTATATCTATAGTAGACAGACAGCAGAGCCTGTATATCTATAGTAGACAGCAGAGCCTGTATATCAATAGTAGACAGTAGAGCCTGTATATCTATAGTAGACAGACAGCAGAGCCTGTATATCTATAGTAGACAGCAGAGCCTGTCTATCTATAGTAGACAGTAGAGCCTGTATATCTATAGTACACAGCAGAGCCTGTATATCTATAGTAGACAGTAGAGCCTGTATATCTATAGTAGACAGACAGAAGATCCTTTATATCTATAGTAGACAGACAGCAGAGCCTGTATATCTATAGTAGACAGCTGAGCCTGTATATCTATAGTAGACAGACAGCAGAGCCTGTATATCTATAGTAGACAGCTGAGCCTGTATATCTATAGTAGACAGACAGCAGATCCTGTATATCTATTGTAGACAGCAGAGCCTGTATATTTATTGTAGAAAGCAGAGCCTGTATATCTATAGTAGACATCAGAGCCTGTATATATATAGTAGACAGCAGAGCCTGTATATCTATAGTAGACAGACAGCAGAGCCTGTATATCTATAGTAGACAGCAGAGCCTGTATATCAATAGTAGACAGTAGAGCCTGTATATCTATAGTAGACAGCAGAGCCTGTATATTTATTGTAGACAGCAGAGCCTGTATATCTATAGTAGACATCAGAGCCTGTATATCTATAGTAGACAGACAGCAGAGCCTGTATATCTATTGTAGACAGCAGAGCCTGTATATCTATAGTAGACAGCAGAGCCTGTATATCTATAGTAGACAGCAGAGCCTGTATATCTATAGTAGACAGACAGCAGAACCTGTATATCTATAGTAGACATCAGAGCCTGTATATCTATAGTAGACAGCAGAGCCTGTATATCTATAGTAGACATCAGAGCCTGTATATCTAAAGTAGACAGACAGCAGAGCCTGTATATCTATTGTAGACAGCAGAGCCTGTATATTTATTGTAGACAGTAGAGCCTGTATATCTATTGTAGACAGCAGAGCCTGTATATCTATAGTAGACAGACAGCAGAGCCTGTATATCTATAGTAGACAGCAGAGCCTGTATATCTATAGTAGACAGTAGAGCCTGTATATCTATAGTAGACAGCAGAGCCTGTATATCTATAGTAGACATCAGAGCCTGTATATCTATAATAGACAGTAGAGCCTGTATATCTATAGTAGACAGTACAGCCTGTATATCTATAGTAGACAGCAGAGCCTGTATATCTATAGTAGACAGTAGAGCCTGTATATCTATAGTAGCCAGACAGCAGATCCTGTATATCTGTAGTAGACAGTAGAGCCTGTATATCTATAGTAGACAGTAGAGCCTGTATATCTATAGTAGACAGCAGATCCTGTATATCTATAGTAGACAGTAGAGCCTGTATATCTATAGTAGACATCAGAGCCTGTATATCTATAGTAGCCAGACAGCAGATCCTGTATATCTGTAGTAGACAGCTGAGCCTGTATATCTATAGTAGACAGTAGAGCCTGTATATCTATAGTAGACAGCAGATCCTGTATATCTATAGTAGACAGCAGAGCCTGTATATCTATAGTAGACAGCAGAGACTGTATATCTATAATAGACAGACAGCAGAACCTGTATATCTATAGTAGACATCAGAGCCTGTATATCTATAGTAGACAGTAGAGCATGTATATCTATAGTAGACAGTAGAGCCTGTATATCTATAGTAGACATCAGAGCCTGTATATCTATAGTAGACAGCAGAGCCTGTATATCTATAGTAGCCAGACAGCAGATCCTGTATATCTGTAGTAGACAGCTAAGCCTGTATATCTATAGTAGACAGTAGAGCCTGTATATCTATAGTAGACAACAGATCCTGTATATCTATAGTAGACAGTAGAGCCTGTATATCTGTAGTAGACAGCAGAGCCTGTATATCTATAATAGACAGACAGCAGAACCTGTATATCTATAGTAGACATCAGAGCCTGTATATCTATAGTAGACAGTAGAGCCTGTATATCTATAGTAGACAGCAGAGCCTGTATATCTATAGTAGACAGTAGAGCCTGTATATCTATAGTACACAGCAGAGCCTGTATATCTATAGTAGACAGTAGAGCCTGTATATCTATAGTAGACAGACAGAAGATCCTTTATATCTATAGTAGACAGACAGCAGAGCCTGTATATCTATAGTAGACAGCTGAGCCTGTATATCTATAGTAGACAGACAGCAGAGCCTGTATATCTATAGTAGACAGCTGAGCCTGTATATCTATAGTAGACAGACAGCAGATCCTGTATATCTATAGTAGACATCAGAGCCTGTATATCTACAGTAGACAGCAGAGCCTGTATATCTATAGTAGACAGACAGTAGAGCCTGTATATCTATTGTAGACAGCAGAGCCTGTATATTTATTGTAGAAAGCAGAGCCTGTATATCTATAGTAGACATCAG
This sequence comes from Oncorhynchus clarkii lewisi, assembly GCF_045791955.1. Lineage (NCBI taxonomy): Eukaryota > Metazoa > Chordata > Actinopteri > Salmoniformes > Salmonidae > Oncorhynchus > Oncorhynchus clarkii. The sequence continues at coordinate 41,260,825 of NC_092171.1, read as the reverse complement.
AGCCTGTATATATATAGTAGACAGCAGAGCCTGTATATCTATAGTAGACAGACAGCAGAGCCTGTATATCTATAGTAGACAGCAGAGCCTGTATATCAATAGTAGACAGTAGAGCCTGTATATCTATAGTAGACAGACAGCAGAGCCTGTATATCTATAGTAGACAGCAGAGCCTGTATATCTATAGTAGACAGCAGAGCCTGTATATCTATAGTAGACAGTAGAGCCTGTATATCTATAGTAGACAGCAGAGCCTGTATATCTATAGTAGACATCAGAGCCTGTATATCTATAATAGACAGACAGCAGAACCTGTATATCTATAGTAGACATCAGAGCCTGTATATCTATAGTAGACAGTAGAGCCTGTATATCTATAGTAGACAGCAGATCCTGTATATATATAGTAGACAGTAGAGCCTGTATATCTATAGTAGACATCAGAGCCTGTATATCTATAGTAGACAGTAGAGCCTGTATATCTATAGTAGACAGTAGAGCCTGTATATCTATAGTAGACAGACAGCAGAGCCTGTATATCTATAGTAGACAGTAGAGCCTGTATATCTATAGTAGACAGTAGAGCCTGTATATCTATAGTAGACAGACAGCAGAACCTGTATATCTATAGTAGACATCAGAGCCTGTATATCTATAGTAGACAGTAGAGCCTGTATATCTATAGTAGACAGCAGAGCCTGTATATCTATAGTAGACAGTAGAGCCTGTATATCTATAGTACACAGCAGAGCCTGTATATCTATAGTAGACAGTAGAGCCTGTATATCTATAGTAGACAGACAGAAGATCCTTTATATCTATAGTAGACAGACAGCAGAGCCTGTATATCTATAGTAGACAGCTGAGCCTGTATATCTATAGTAGACAGACAGCAGAGCCTGTATATCTATAGTAGACAGCTGAGCCTGTATATCTATAGTAGACAGACAGCAGATCCTGTATATCTATAGTAGACATCAGAGCCTGTATATCTACAGTAGACAGCAGAGCCTGTATATCTATAGTAGACAGAAATTAGAGCCTGTATATCTATTGTAGACAGCAGAGCCTGTATATTTATTGTAGAAAGCAGAGCCTGTATATCTATAGTAGACATCAGAGCCTGTATATATATAGTAGACAGCAGAGCCTGTATATCTATAGTAGACAGACAGCAGAGCCTGTATATCTATAGTAGACAGCAGAGCCTGTATATCAATAGTAGACAGTAGAGCCTGTATATCTATAGTAGACAGACAGCAGAGCCTGTATATCTATAGTAGACAGCAGAGCCTGTATATCTATAGTAGACAGTAGAGCCTGTATATCTATAGTACACAGCAGAGCCTGTATATCTATAGTAGACAGTAGAGCCTGTATATCTATAGTAGACAGACAGAAGATCCTTTATATCTATAGTAGACAGACAGCAGAGCCTGTATATCTATAGTAGACAGCTGAGCCTGTATATCTATAGTAGACAGACAGCAGAGCCTGTATATCTATAGTAGACAGCTGAGCCTGTATATCTATAGTAGACAGACAGCAGATCCTGTATATCTATAGTAGACATCAGAGCCTGTATATCTACAGTAGACAGCAGAGCCTGTATATCTATAGTAGACAGACAGTAGAGCCTGTATATCTATTGTAGACAGCAGAGCCTGTATATTTATTGTAGAAAGCAGAGCCTGTATATCTATAGTAGACATCAGAGCCTGTATATATATAGTAGACAGCAGAGCCTGTATATCTATAGTAGACAGACAGCAGAGCCTGTATATCTATAGTAGACAGCAGAGCCTGTATATCAATAGTAGACAGTAGAGCCTGTATATCTATAGTAGACAGCAGAGCCTGTATATTTATTGTAGACAGCAGAGCCTGTATATCTATAGTAGACATCAGAGCCTGTATATCTATAGTAGACAGACAGCAGAGCCTGTATATCTATTGTAGACAGCAGAGCCTGTATATCTATAGTAGACAGCAGAGCCTGTATATCTATAGTAGACAGCAGAGCCTGTATATCTATAGTAGACAGACAGCAGAACCTGTATATCTATAGTAGACATCAGAGCCTGTATATCTATAGTAGACAGCAGAGCCTGTATATCTATAGTAGACATCAGAGCCTGTATATCTAAAGTAGACAGACAGCAGAGCCTGTATATCTATTGTAGACAGCAGAGCCTGTATATTTATTGTAGACAGTAGAGCCTGTATATCTATTGTAGACAGCAGAGCCTGTATATCTATAGTAGACAGACAGCAGAGCCTGTATATCTATAGTAGACAGCAGAGCCTGTATATCTATAGTAGACAGTAGAGCCTGTATATCTATAGTAGACAGCAGAGCCTGTATATCTATAGTAGACATCAGAGCCTGTATATCTATAATAGACAGTAGAGCCTGTATATCTATAGTAGACAGTACAGCCTGTATATCTATAGTAGACAGCAGAGCCTGTATATCTATAGTAGACAGTAGAGCCTGTATATCTATAGTAGCCAGACAGCAGATCCTGTATATCTGTAGTAGACAGTAGAGCCTGTATATCTATAGTAGACAGTAGAGCCTGTATATCTATAGTAGACAGCAGATCCTGTATATCTATAGTAGACAGTAGAGCCTGTATATCTATAGTAGACATCAGAGCCTGTATATCTATAGTAGACAGTAGAGCCTGTATATCTATAGTAGCCAGACAGCAGATCCTGTATATCTGTAGTAGACAGCTGAGCCTGTATATCTATAGTAGACAGTAGAGCCTGTATATCTATAGTAGACAGCAGATCCTGTATATCTATAGTAGACAGTAGAGCCTGTATATCTATAGTAGACAGCAGAGACTGTATATCTATAATAGACAGACAGCAGAACCTGTATATCTATAGTAGACATCAGAGCCTGTATATCTATAGTAGACAGTAGAGCATGTATATCTATAGTAGACAGTAGAGCCTGTATATCTATAGTAGACATCAGAGCCTGTATATCTATAGTAGACAGCAGAGCCTGTATATCTATAGTAGCCAGACAGCAGATCCTGTATATCTGTAGTAGACAGCTAAGCCTGTATATCTATAGTAGACAGTAGAGCCTGTATATCTATAGTAGACAACAGATCCTGTATATCTATAGTAGACAGTAGAGCCTGTATATCTGTAGTAGACAGCAGAGCCTGTATATCTATAATAGACAGACAGCAGAACCTGTATATCTATAGTAGACATCAGAGCCTGTATATCTATAGTAGACAGTAGAGCCTGTATATCTATAGTAGACAGCAGAGCCTGTATATCTATAGTAGACAGTAGAGCCTGTATATCTATAGTACACAGCAGAGCCTGTATATCTATAGTAGACAGTAGAGCCTGTATATCTATAGTAGACAGACAGAAGATCCTTTATATCTATAGTAGACAGACAGCAGAGCCTGTATATCTATAGTAGACAGCTGAGCCTGTATATCTATAGTAGACAGACAGCAGAGCCTGTATATCTATAGTAGACAGCTGAGCCTGTATATCTATAGTAGACAGACAGCAGATCCTGTATATCTATAGTAGACATCAGAGCCGGTATATCTACAGTAGACAGCAGAGCCTGTATATCTATAGTAGACAGACAGTAGAGCCTGTATATCTATTGTAGACAGCAGAGCCTGTATATTTATTGTAGAAAGCAGAGCCTGTATATCTATAGTAGACATCAGAGCCTGTATATATATAGTAGACAGCAGAGCCTGTATATCTATAGTAGACAGACAGCAGAGCCTGTATATCTATAGTAGACAGCAGAGCCTGTATATCAATAGTAGACAGTAGAGCCTGTATATCTATAGTAGACAGACAGCAGAGCCTGTATATCTATAGTAGACAGCAGAGCCTGTATATCTATAGTAGACAGCAGAGCCTGTATATCTATAGTAGACAGTAGAGCCTGTATATCTATAGTAGACAGCAGAGCCTGTATATCTATAGTAGACATCAGAGCCTGTATATCTATAATAGACAGACAGCAGAACCTGTATATCTATAGTAGACATCAGAGCCTGTATATCTATAGTAGACAGTAGAGCCTGTATATCTATAGTAGACAGCAGATCCTGTATATATATAGTAGACAGTAGAGCCTGTATATCTATAGTAGACATCAGAGCCTGTATATCTATAGTAGACAGTAGAGCCTGTATATCTATAGTAGACAGTAGAGCCTGTATATCTATAGTAGACAGACAGCAGAGCCTGTATATCTATAGTAGACAGCAGAGCCTGTATATCAATAGTAGACAGCAGATCCTGTATATCTATAGTAGACAGCAGATCCTGTATATCAATAGTAGACAGCAGATCCTGTATATCTATAGTAGACAGCAGAGCCTGTATATCTATAGTAGACAGCAGATCCTGTATATCTATAGTGGACAGACAGCAGATCCTGTATATCTATAGTAGACATCAGAGCCTGTATATCTACAGTAGACAGCAGAGCCTGTATATCTATAGTAGACAGACAGTAGAGCCTGTATATCTATTGTAGACAGCAGAGCCTGTATATTTATTGTAGAAAGCAGAGCCTGTATATCTATAGTAGACATCAGAGCCTGTGTATATATAGTAGACAGCAGAGCCTGTATATCTATAGTAGACAGACAGCAGAGCCGGTATATCTATAGTAGACAGCAGAGCCTGTATATCAATAGTAGACAGTAGAGCCTGTATATCTATAGTAGACAGACAGCAGAGCCTGTATATCTATAGTAGACAGCAGAGCCTGTATATCTATAGTAGACAGCAGAGCCTGTATATCTATAGTAGACAGTAGAGCCTGTATATCTATAGTAGACAGCAGAGCCTGTATATCTATAGTAGACATCAGAGCCTGTATATCTATAATAGACAGACAGCAGAACCTGTATATCTATAGTAGACATCAGAGCCTGTATATCTATAGTAGACAGTAGAGCCTGTATATCTATAGTAGACAGCAGATCCTGTATATATATAGTAGACAGTAGAGCCTGTATATCTATAGTAGACATCAGAGCCTGTATATCTATAGTAGACAGTAGAGCCTGTATATCTATAGTAGACAGTAGAGCCTGTATATCTATAGTAGACAGACAGCAGAGCCTGTATATCTATAGTAGACAGCAGAGCCTGTATATCAATAGTAGACAGCAGATCCTGTATATCTATAGTAGACAGCAGATCCTGTATATCAGTAGTAGACAGCAGATCCTGTATATCTATAGTAGACAGCAGAGCCTGTATATCTATAGTAGACAGCAGATCCTGTATATCTATAGTAGACAGTAGAGCCTGTATATCTATAGTAGACAGCAGAGCCTGTATATCTATAATAGACAGACAGCAGAACCTGTATATCTATAGTAGACATCAGAGCCTGTATATCTATAGTAGACAGTAGAGCCTGTATATCTATAGTAGACAGTAGAGCCTGTATATCTATAGTAGACAGTAGAGCCTGTATATCTATAGTAGACAGACAGCAGATCTTGTATATCTATAGTAGACAGAGAGCAGAGCCTGTATATCTATAGTAGACAGCTGAGCCTGTATATCTATAGTAGACAGACAGCAGAGCCTGTATATCTATAGTAAACAGCTGAGCCTGTATATCTATAGTAGACAGACAGCAGATCCTGTATATCTGTAGTAGACAGACAGCAGATCCTGTATATCTACAGTAGACAGCAGAGCCTGTATATCTATAGTAGACAGACAGTAGAGCCTGTATATCTATAGTAGACAGCAGAGCCTGTATATCTATAGTAGACATCAGAGCCTGTATATCTGTAGTAGACAGCAGATCCTGTATATCTATAGTAGACAGCTGAGCCTGTATATCTATAGTAGACATCAGAGCCTGTATATCTATAATAGACAGTAGAGCCTGTATATCTATAATAGACAGTAGAGCCTGTATATCTATAGTAGACAGTAGAGCCTGTATATCTATAGTAGACAGTAGAGCCTGTATATCTATAGTAGACAGTAGAGCCTGTATATCTATAGTAGACAGTAGAGCCTGTATATCTATAGTAGACAGTAGAGCCTGTATATCTATAGTAGACAGTAGAGCCTGTATATCTATAGTAGACAGTAGAGCCTGTATATCTATAGTAGACAGTAGAGCCTGTATATCTATAGTAGACAGTAGAGCCTGTATATCTATAGTAGACAGTAGAGCCTGTATATCTATAGTAGACAGTAGAGCCTGTATATCTGTAGTAGACAGTAGAGCCTGTATATCTATAGTAGACAGTAGAGCCTGTATATCTATAGTAGACAGTAGAGCCTGTATATCTATAGTAGACAGTAGAGCCTGTATATCTATAGTAGACAGTAGAGCCTGTATATCTGTAGTAGACAGCTGAGCCATGTTTTGTAGTAGACAGTAGAGCCTGTATATCTGTAGTAGACAGCTGAGCCATGTTTTGTAGTAGACAGTAGAGCCTGTATATCTGTAGTAGACAGCTGAGCCATGTTTTGTAGTAGACAGTAGAGCCTGTATGTCTGTAGTAGACAGCTGAGCCATGTTTTGTAGTAGACAGTAGAGCCTGTATATCTGTAGTAGACAGCTGAGCCATGTTTTGTAGTAGACAGTAGAGCCTGTATATCTGTAGTAGACAGCTGAGCCATGTTTTGTAGTAGACAGTAGAGCCTGTATATCTGTAGTAGACAGCTGAGCCATGTTTTGTAGTAGACAGTAGAGCCTGTATATCTGTAGTAGACAGCAGAGCCATGTTTTGTAGTAGACAGTAGAGCCATGTTTTGTAGTAGACAGTAGAGCCTGTATATCTGTAGTAGACAGCTGAGCCATGTTTTGTAGTAGACAGTAGAGCCATGTTTTGTAGTAGACAGCAGATCCTGTATATCTGTAGTAGACAGCAGAGCCATGTTTTGTAGTAGACAGTAGAGCCATGTTTTGTAGTAGACAGCAGATCCTGTATATCTGTAGTAGACAGCTGAGCCATGTTTTGTAGTAGACAGCAGATCCTGTATATCTGTAGTAGACAGTAGAGCCATGTTTTGTAGTAGACAGTAGATCCTGTATATCTGTAGTAGACAGCTGAGCCATGTTTTGTAGTAGACAGTAGAGCCTGTATATCTGTAGTAGACAGCTGAGCCATGTTTTGTAGTAGACAGTAGAGCCTGTATATTTGTAGTAGACAGCTGAGCCTGTATATCTATAGTAGACAGTAGAGCCTGTATATCTATAGTAGACAGTAGAGCCATGTTTTGTAGTAGACAGTAGAGCCATGTTTTGTAGTAGACAGTAGAGCCATGTTTTGTAGTAGACAGTAGAGCCATGTTTTGTAGTAGACAGTAGAGCCATGTTTTGTAGTAGACAGTAGAGCCATGTTGTGTAGTAGACAGTAGAGCCATGTTTTGTAGTAGACAGTAGAGCCATGTTTTGTAGTAGACAGTAGAGCCATGTTTTGTAGTAGACAGTAGAGCCTGTATATCTGTAGTAGACAGCTGAGCCATGTTTTGTAGTAGACAGTAGAGCCTGTATATCTGTAGTAGACAGCTGAGCCTGTATATCTATAGTAGACAGTAGAGCCTGTATATCTATAGTAGACAGTAGAGCCATGTTTTGTAGTAGACAGTAGAGCCATGTTTTGTAGTAGACAGTAGAGCCATGTTTTGTAGTAGACAGTAGAGCCATGTTTTGTAGTAGACAGTAGAGCCATGTTTTGTAGTAGACAGTAGAGCCATGTTTTGTAGTAGACAGTAGAGCCATGTTTTGTAGTAGACAGTAGAGCCATGTTTTGTAGTAGACAGTAGAGCCATGTTTTGTAGTAGACAGTAGAGCCATGTTTTGTAGTAGACAGTAGAGCCATGTTTTGTAGTAGACAGTAGAGCCATGTTTTGTAGTAGACAGTAGAGCCATGTTTTGTAGTAGACAGTAGAGCCATGTTTTGTAGTAGACAGTAGAGCCATGTTTTGTAGTAGACAGTAGAGCCATGTTTTGTAGTAGACAGTAGAGCCATTTTTTTTAGTAGACAGTAGAGCCATGTTTTGTAGTAGACAGTAGAGCCATGTTTTGTAGTAGACAGTAGAGCCATGTTTTGTAGTAGACAGTAGAGCCATGTTTTGTAGTAGACAGTAGAGCCATGTTTAGTAGTAGACAGTAGAGCCATGTTTTGTAGTAGACAGTAGAGCCATGTTTTGTAGTAGACAGTAGAGCCATGTTTTGTAGTAGACAGTAGAGCCATGTTTTGTAGTAGACAGTAGAGCCATGTTTTGTAGTAGACAGTAGAGCCATGTTTTGTAGTAGACAATTATATGTGGATTATAAAACATTTTAGATTTGTGTTGATACATTTTTCATGATGGCAAATCAAGTCTGAAATGTCAAAGAGGAAATTACAAACTTTAGAAGCCTTTTTAAAAATCAAATAGACTACAAGTGTAACGGCCTTCTTCCTGTTCTGAGGAGGATCGGAGGACCAATGCACAGCGTGGTAAGTGTCCATAACGTTTATTTATTGACAGAAACTGAACACTCCAAAACAATAAACGTGAAACGAACTAAACCGAAACAGTACCGTGTGGCGACAAACACACACACGGAAAACAAACACCCACAAACCAAAAGTGAAACCCAGGCTACCTAAGTATGATTCTCAATCAGAGACAACCAGGCTACCTAAGTATGATTCTCAATCAGAGACAACCAGGCTACCTAAGTATGATTCTCAATCAGAGACAACCAGGCTACCTAAGTATGATTCTCAATCAGAGACAACCAGGCTACCTGAGTATGATTCTCAATCAGAGACAACCAGGCTACCTGAGTATGATT
>NC_092171.1:41179483-41246983 GCF_045791955.1 Oncorhynchus clarkii lewisi | reverse complement strand
CTGGTTGTTAAGACTCTCTGTCTGGTTGTTAAGACTCTCTGTCTGGTGGTCAAGATTCTGTCTGGTTGTTAAGACTCTCTGTCTGGTTGTTAAGACTCTCTGTCTGGTTGTCAAGACTCTCTGTCTGGTTGTTAAGACTCTCTGTCTGGTTGTTAAGACTCTCTGTCTGGTTGTTAAGACTCTCTGTCTGGTTGTTAAGACTCTCTGTCTGGTTGTCAAGACTCTCTGTCTGGTTGTTAAGACTCTCTGTCTGGTTATCAAGACTCTCTGTCTGGTTGTTAAGACTCTCTGTCTGGTTGTTAAGACTCTCTGTCTGGTTGTTAAGACTCTCTGCCTGGTTGTTAAGACTCTCTGTCTGGTTGTTAAGACTCTCTGTCTGGTTGTTAAGACTCTCTGTCTGGTTGTTAAGACTCTCTGTCTGATTTTCAATACTCTCTGTCTGGTTGTCAAGACTCTCTGTCTGGTTGTTAAGACTCTCTGTCTGGTTGTGAGGTCACAGGAAATAGACTGATCTGTTATGACGGACTGGAAGTTGTATAACAGAATAATACAGCCGGCTCCTCTTCATGTCTATTCTGTTAGGCCTTCTGACATGTTGTTCTCTGTCAGTCTTTGTTCTGCGCTTCAGTTTTCATCATGGTGGATGCAGAATTCTAATCCTGATAGGTTATAGTTGTAAAGGCTTCAGGATGTAGCCAGTACATTGACATCCCCACTCTAGATAATAGACAAGTCCCGGGAGAGGGAACTGCGCTTTCAGGAGAAGGATATCAGGACCTTGTCTAGAAACAACCCCCAAACCCTTCACCTCCAAGGCATCTGTGTACAGGGAGTTTAATACAAGGAGTTTAATACAATATTTGATACGTTCAGGGAATTGACATGCAGTTTTCAAATCACGTTTTTAGAAAATCAATTATCATTCGAAATGTATTTGTTTGATTTTATTTGCCCTGTGTGTGTGTTGTCGTGGAATTTATTTAGTTGTCGTAGAAACCCTGTGTATAGATCTGAAATGATTTGACCGTTGAAAATGTAACCTAGCCTATCAGAGGGTACATTTTACCACATTGCTTATTATACCACAATCTCTTGAGTTTTTACCTGGCAACAGGTTGTCGTCCGGCTTATATCCAATGAATTATTATGCAAATAAGACCTTCCCGTTTGCATATTTATTGAGTCCTCACATCCTCTCTCCTCGCCTCCTTCTCAAACACCCATTGGATAAGAAAAAAGTCAAAAGGTCCTTCCCCTCTGACCTTCTTCTCCAATGGGCTATGAGAAGGAAGTGTGGAACGAGAACGAGAGATGTGAAAGAAATGCAGTTTAGATCAGATCCCAGTCCTTCAACAAATGTTCATGCGTTGGCCACACGATGGTGGTACAAGACAGTCATGTTTGTTTTACAGAAATTAGCCTTTGCATTTTTAGATTTTTGTTTTGTTTTTGGAGGTGGCTTTTTTGAATATTTTTCAACTGCCAAAAAAACATAGTTGATCTTCAATGCAACAATTTTCACAAATGTGATGATACACTGCATGGCCCAAAAGTATGTGGACACCTCTTCAAATGAGTGGATTCTGATATTTCAGCCACACCCGTTGCTCACAGGTGTATAAGTTCGAGCACTCAGCTCTGCAATCTCCATAGACAAACATTGGCAGTAGATTGGTCTTACTGAAGAGCTCAGGGACTTTCAACGTGGCACTGTCATAGGATGCCATTTTTCCAACAAGCCAGTTCGTCAAATTTCTGCCCTGCTAGAGCTACCCCCGGTCAACTGTAAGTGCTGTTATTGTGAAGAGGAAACTTCTAGGAGCAACAACGGCTCAGCTGCGAAGTGGTAGGACACACAAGCTCAAAGAACGGGATCATCAAATTCTGAAGCACGTAGCGCATAAATATAATCTGTCCTCGGTTGCAACACTCACTACAGAGTTCCAAACTGCCTCTGGAAGCAACTTCAGCACAATAACTGTTTGTCGGGAGCTTCATAAAATGGGTTTCCATGACCGAGCAGCCGCACAAAAGTCTTAGATCACCATGAGCAATGCCAAGCATCGGCTGGAACGGTGTAAAGCTCTGGAGCAGTGAAAACACATTCTCTGGAGTAGCAATACAATGTTTTCTATACAGTGGTCAACTTTCTACAATGAAAGAGATTATATAATCATTAACCAGATTAGCCAGGATGCCATACTTCAATGAATGATAACTCAGTTCTAGAATGTTGTCCATTGATGTGAATGAATGTAAACAAATATATTTTGACATTCAGCCTGTATTGTAGTTGAATGCTTAGAGACACATCTTCAAGAGGCACAGTATTTATTTATTCAGAGTGGTACACACATTCACACAGTCTGGATCTATAGGATTCTTCCCCACTATATGATTGATAATGTCAAGTGATCAAATCCCAAGTAATCAATTAAACGTTTTATTGTTGTTGTTGAAAAACTGCACTTGTCCTCAATGCGAAAAAAATTACAGTTGATTAAATATTCCACAGCTGTAATATCATCAATCTAATCAGGACTTTGGGTCACAAGGTCTGGGATCCTGGGTTCTTCATTGAATTGTCTGGTAGGCACTGCAGTGGAGGAGGCCATGTGTCCCTATGGTGCAAAGGACCTTACCATTGACTGTCCTTTGGATGGCAGGTAGCCTAGTGGTTAGAGCATTGGGTCAGTAACCAAAATGGTTGCTGGATCGAATCCCTGAGCTGACGAGGTAAAAAAAAAAATCTGTCATTCTACCCCTGAACAAGGCAGTTAACCCACTGTTCCCTTAACTGACTTGCCTAGTTAAATAAAATGTGAAGTTGGATTTCTATATCTTGGTACGGTCAGCTCCACATCACAAGGGACAGCGCCATCTTTGTTGTGTGGACCACCAAAGCCTCCATCTCCTCCAGTCAGTACCTGTTTTCAGGGAAGCAAATGGTCCCAAAAAAATATGACATGCAAGTTTTGCTCAAAGTAGCCAACTAAAGGGCACATTGTGAATTTATATCTGATGTTCAAAATGATTTCTTATCCTCTTCGTTGTGCGGAGCTTCCTTTTCTGGTAAATGCAGGGCCGTTTGTCTTTCCCAATGGAAAATGGCAGCTGCCTGAGCAATAATGAAATGATTAAAGTAGTTAGCAGATGTTTCCACTTAGCTCATTTAGATGTGCAGATAGACCAGTTTTACCAGATAATTTAAATAAAGGTTAAATAAATAAATCACTTACAAATGTAACAGCACAACATCATGCCACTTCTCCTAAAACTATTAATTAGCCAGGTGAATTTGTAGATACAGTATATCTAGCCAGCCAGTTTAATTGGAATGATTAACTGACAACATTTAAATTTAACTGACAATATTTCAAATTAACTGACAGCATCAAAGCAAAAGGCATCTGGAATCATCCCCCATTACCATTGAACTCCAAATAAGAAGTAAATCGGGTTGGATAGGATACACCCATCGAAAATAATATGGACTGATTATGTGAGTGAGAGAGAGAGAGAGAGCGAGACAGAGAGACAGAGAGAGAGAGAGACAGAGACAGAGAGAGAGAGAGAGACAGAGAGAGAGAGAGAGAGAGAGAGAGAATGAGAGAGAGAGAGAGAGAGAGAGAGAGACAGAGAGCGAGAGAGAGAGAGAGAGAGAGAGAGAGACAGAGAGAGAGAGAGAGAGAGAGAGAGAGAGAGAGACAGAGAGAGAGAGAGAGAGAGAATGAGAGAGAGAGCGAGAGAGAGAGAGAGAGAGCATCTAAGGATGGGAGAGACATCACTCCCAGCAGATCTCCTTGCTGGGTGTAGTGTGGATCATGCACTGCTTGTCGTGGGGTGATGCCTGATGTTCCCCATGTCACACCTCTTGTCTAAAACATGGGGAAAAGGGGACATGAAGTCAAAATGTTGACGCATCTAAAAATTCAATGTTTTACACAATATCGTATCACATTGAGTTACTGACCTGTTCGTCTAATATCTTTTCTGGTAAATACAGGGCAACTTTTCTTTCCGGGTTCGCCTTTTACTAGCGATGGTTGATAACATCGATATTAAAATACCATAACCCACAGACTTGACTCTAGTAATGGTAAAATAGACTGGACTTTGGTCCATCTGCCCGTCTAAAATCCTACTATGAGGATGGGATATTTCTGCTGGGATGGAGGAATTATCTGGAACGCTCAACAAGATGATCAGGACAGTCCAGGGTAAATATTAGCCCGAATAGGTGAAGTATTACAATGCACTATAAGACTATACTTCTGATTCTAATTCTGAAGAGAAAAGTTAAAACCCTTTGAGGTCACTGAGGAAGACCAACAGTGATAGTGGGATCGTCTGAATGGGATGTAAACTGAAGGATTTTGGGCACTTTGCCAGCAGACCACAATTTCGACTTTCAGGTCCGAAATCTGTGGCATGTGATGTTTCCTGTGTCAGGCTAGTTTGGGACATTATCTACTAGCCCAGTCTGAAAAGTATTAGACTCGGGCTAGTTTAATTTCCATCCCTGCTGACATGTCTAACTGTCTTCACAGGTCATTTGATTAGTCGTGTACAATAGATGCACTCGTGGAACAAAACTGTTTGTGTTTTGTGAGCTAGCTAGCCAGCTAGGTAATATTAGCTCACTGTTCGTGCAGTCACTTTTCCACGTGGTGACATGCTAGCTAATGTTATCCCACCAGGGCAGGAGTATTTAGCTAAAGTTTAGCAACCTAGTTATTTGTTAGTATAGTCAGACTTTCCCCCAGACCCCGTGGATGGTCAGATGCTAACTAGTCCAAGAGGGCAGGGATTTTCAATGTTTGCTAGTTAGCGCTAATCGGTATCGTTAGGCTCATTCACTAGCATTTCACCGCCTGTCAGGAAAATCTGACTGCACCATGGTGAGATATGGTGCAACCAAATATGTTTTATAACTAAACCTGTCTGTGTTGCAACGTTAGCTAATGTAACCAACAAGCCAACCAAGGTGCCTAATTAGCTCGCCCACCAGGCAATATTTAGCTAGCTAGCTATACCCTGGCCCTGGTGGGCTAGCATTAGCTACCCAGTCACCACATGGAAAAGTATGACTACACAAATCCTGAGCTAATGTTAACTAGCTGGCTAGCTCACAAAGGACTTGTCACTAATAAGGTAATTATGTGGGTTTTGGACACACCTACTCATTCAAAGCTTTTTCTTTATTTTTACTATTTTCTACATTGTAGAATAATAGTGAAGACATTACAACTATGAAATAACACATAGGGAATCATGTAGTAACCAAAAAAGTGTTAAACAAATCAAAATATATATAATATTTGAGATTCTTCAAAGTAGCCACCCTTTGCCTTGGTGACAGCCATGCACACTCTTGGCATTCTCTCAACCAGCTTCATGGGGTAGACACCTGGAATGCATTTTAATTAACAGGTGTGCCTTGTTAAAAGTTAATTTGAGGAATTTCTTTCCTTCTTAACACATTTGAGCAAATCACTGTGTTGTGACAAGGTAGGGGTAGTATACAGAAATTAGCCCTATTTGGTAAAAGACCAAGTCGGTATTATGGCAAGAACAGCTCAAATAAGCAAAGAGAAATGACAGCCCATCATTACTTTAAGACATAAAGTTGAAAGTTTCTTCAAGTGGCATTGCAAAAACCATCGAGCTCTATGATGAAACTGGCTCTCATGAGGACCGCCACAGGAAAGGAAGACCCAGAGTTACCTCTGCTGCAGAGGATAAATTCATTAGAGTTACCAGCCTCAGAAATTGCAGCCCAAATAAATGCTTCACAGAGTTAAGTAACAGACACATCTCAACATCAACTGTTCAGAGGAGTCAGTTGAACTGCTGCAAAGAAATTACTACTAAAGGACACCAATAATAAGAAGAGACTTACTTGGGCCAAGAAACACGAGCAATGGACATTAGACCAGTGAAAATCTGTCCTTTGGTCTGATGAGTCCAAATTTGATATTTTTGGTTCCAACCACCGTGTCTTTGTGAGGCGCAGAGTAAGTGAACGGATGACCTCCGCATGTGTGGTTCCCACCGTGAAGCATGGAGGAGGAGGTGTGATGGAATGGGGGGCGCTTTTGCTGGTGATTTATTTAGAATTCAAGGCACACTTAACCAGCATGGCTACCACAGCATTCTGCAGTGATACACCATCCCATCTGGTTTGCACTTAGTGGGACTATCATTTGTTTTTCAACAGGACAATGACCCAACTCACTTCCAGGCTGTGAAAGGGCTATTTGACCAAGAAGGATAGTGATGGAGTGCCTGGCCTCCACAGTCACCCGACTTCAACCCAATTGAGATGGTTTGGGATGTGAAGGAAAAGCAGCCAACAAGTGCTCAGCATACGTGGGAAATCCTTCAAGAATGTTGGAAAAGCATTCCAGGTGAAGCTGATTGAGAGAATGCCAAGCGTGTGCAAAGCTGTCAAGGCAAAGGGTGGCTACTTTGAAGAATCTAAAATATATTTGGATTTGTTTAACACTTATTTTGGTTACAACATGATTCCATATGTGTTATTTCATAGTTTTAATGTCTTCACTGTTATTCTACAATGTAGAAAACAGTAAAATTAAAGAAAAACCCTTGATTGAGTAGGTGTGTCCAAACTTTTGACTGGTACTGTATGTGTAGATAGTACATTTTATGTTTAGGTTTTCAATATATCACCAACTGTTTCTGCTTATTGGCTGTTTATCAACACGCCTTGTCAATAAGAAGCAGCGACAGCACCATTTTCAACTTAAGTTCTAGGAATATAAATTGAACTTTTAACATTAATATCCAATGGTAATATACTAAATCGGGTAAAAAAAAAAAATGATGATATACCAGAAATCACCCAAACGGGGTTACCCTGCCTAGATAGACCACACTGTGTCGTTTCCAATGGGAGGCTAGTGAGTGTGATAATACCACAGACATATAGAACAATGAGATAGTTATAAAACATATTTCGATATTATCTCCAGCAACATCTAAACCATTCCTCACACTGAAACTATCGGGGCATTATGCCACGTTCACTACCTAGTCGGGGAAATAGGAAACTCGGACATGTCCGAAGTGCTCATTGGTTGAACGCGGCACGTGTATCACTACAACTCGTTTGTAAGTCTGAAACGTGTCGTCGTTCCGACTGGCACTTGAACGTGGCATTAGGACCTCGGTATCCTGTAGTTCAATGTGTCGTAGGCAAGGACTGGTCGTAGAAGTGACAAGCTAACCATATGATGCTAGGCTAGTTAGCCTTGCCGTTTGGTATTGGTGAGAGGCTGTAGTCCGTGTGTGTAGCTGAAGCCAGCTAGCCAAAAGACATACAAGGAACAACGCTAGCAAGTCTGATCATTGCATTTATTTATTTTCTTTGCATAAGGACACAACCCATGTTATCTAGGTCGCTGTCTTGCTAACGTCAACACACTCGGGGTAGTCAACAAGCAAGTAAAAAAAACTAAACAGAACAAAAAGAGAGCGGTAGCTAGTCACCTAGGTGAACAGACCACACACGGCATTGAAGATGAATGGCTTAATGAAGAACGAGGGAATAGCGGGGACGGAGAGGTTCGCTAGCCCGGGGAAAGGCAGGGGACTACGGGCTGTGAAGCACTTCGCTGTCGGAGACCTCGTGTTTGCCTGTCCTGCCTATTCCTACGTCCTGACGGTGAATGAGAGAGGAGCGCACTGTGAATACTGCTTCACCAGGTATGGACCTGGACAACTGTCTGAACACGACGTGTCTGGGTTTGTTTATATAATAGAAATGATATCTTTTAAAAGAGAAATGTTTGTGGTTCTATCAAGCTAGCTGGTCAACCTTATTCTGCATGAATAGGATATTTCTCTCTGTTGTCACCTTGATATACGGCTGTTATGTTGTCGATTTTACTACAGTAAGGTGTCCTCAAACCATACCAATAACGTTGTAGAAATAACTCGCATTGACTAGAAGTGGATGTCACTCCGAACCATGTGGGTTCAGCATGGCTTTTCAACAGCTGACAAAAACACACAGCTGTTTCTTCTGAGAAGGCCCATTCAGTAGCATGTCGCGTTCACGTTCTAGTTGGAACTAGGAAACTCGGGCATTTCCGACTTGCTGACTGGTTGTAGTTATACACGTGCCGCGTACAACGGATCATCAAGTCGGACGTTTCCGAGTTCCGACGAGTATGGGAACGCGGCATCAGGCTCAGCTGGATTGCTGATGCTGTGTATTTGCCATTGAGAGGGTTTGAAGCCTCCGGTCTGCCATATTGGCACTCCCTAACAGTCATTCATGAGAATGAATGGAATTCTACAGTCCAATTCAATGTTTAACGGACAAAATGTACATGTATTTTTGTTGGGTCTTCCTTTCCTGTGGCGGTCCTCATGGGAGCCAGTTTCATCATAGAGCTCGATGGTTTTTGCAATGCCACTTGAGGAAACGTTCAATTATTGGAAATGTGTGTATTGACTGACCTTCATGTCTTAAAGTAATAATGGACTGTCGTTTCGCTTTGCTTATTGGAGCTGTTCTTGCCATAATATGGACTTGGTCTTGTACTAAATAGGGCTATCTTCTTCTGTATACCACCCCTACCTTGTCACAACACAACTGATTGGCTCAAATGCATTAAAAATGAAAGAAATTTCATGAATACATTCCAGGTGACTACCTCATAAAGCTGGTTGAGAGAATGCCAAGAGTGTGCAAAGCTGGGTGGCTATTTTGAAGAATCTCAACAAATATTAAATATATTTTGATTTGTTTAACACTTTTTTTTGTTTGTTTTTGGTTACTACATGATTCCATATGTGTTATTTCATAGTGTTGATGTCTTCACTTTTATTCTACAATGTAGAAAATAGTGAAACATAAAGAAAAACCCGTGAATGAGTTGGCATGTCCGAACGTTTGACTGGTAATGTTTATGGAATGTTTTCTGAAGAGGCATGCTCCTCAGCGACTCCCTCATTTATACCAAAGATTATCACATACACACATACCCATGGTTAGCAGATGTGAGTGTAGGGAAATGCTTGTGCTTCTAGTTCCCCGCACTGCAGCAATATCTAACATGTCATCTAACAATTCCACAACTACTACCTAATACACAGAAATCTAAGTAAATGAATGGAATAAGAATATATATATACATATAAATATATGGATGAGCAATGACAGAGCAGCATAGGCAAGATGCAATAGATGGTATAAAATACAGTGTATACATATGAGATGAGTAATGTAAGATAGGTAAACATTATTAAAGTGACTAGTGATCCATTTATTAAAGTGGCCAATGATTTCATGTCTGTATGTAGGCAGCAGCCTCTCTGTGCTAGAGACGGCTGTTTAACAGTCTGCTGTCCTTGAGATTGAAAAATACCTTCTATCTCTCGGTCCCAGCATTGATGCACCTGTACTGACCTTGCCTTTTGGGTGGTAGCGGTGTGAACAGACAGTGGCTCGGGGGGGGGGGGGGGGTTGTTGTCCTTGATTCTTGTTTTGTTTGACCTTCCTGTGACATCGGGTGCTGTAGGTGTCCTGGAGGGCAGGTAGTTTGCCCCCGGTGATGCGGTGTGCAGACCGCACCAGCCTCATAATATCACCACCCGTATAATATCTATTATAGTGACAAGATAGCCGAGTGACCGCTCTAACAATGGAAATGCATGTCCTCAATTATTGAAGGCAGGCGAGATCGGGTATCGTTTTGGTATTTATTAGGGATCACACATTAGCTGCTGTCACGTAATTCGATACGCTCGGAGACCATACAAAAAAGGGTCTTATCTCACGCGGACAGATTTTGCACGGAGTAAGTCCATTCGCTTCGCCTCTTCCTCTCTGTTTGCACTCAGTTGAAGACGAAGGATAAACACACACACAGTTTGCTTTCAGTTGGGTTTCCCAAAAGCATCGTAGCGATAAGATCATCTTAATTCCATTGAAACAAAATGGAGGAGCGAGACAGACATCTCTCTATTTTCTCTCCTCTTCTCTCTCTCTTTCAGCTATTTGAAGCTGCTGTACAAAACCGAAAGTGAAAGACATTAAAAAACAAAACTTTCTCTCTCTGACAGACACGCCCTCTCTGTCTCTCTGACAGACACGCCCTCTCTGTCTCTCTGACAGACACGCCCTCTCTGACAGACACGCCCTCTCTGACAGACACGCCCTCTCTGACAGACACACGCCCTCTCTGACAGACACACGCCCTCTCTGACAGACACACGCCCTCTCTGACAGACACACGCCCTCTCTGACAGACACACGCCCTCTCTGTCTCTCATTTCAATTTAAGGGGCTTTATTGGCATGGGAAACATATGTTTACACTGCCAAAGCAAGTGGAATCGATAATAAACAAAAGTGAAGTAAGCAATAAAAAATTAACAAACATTACTCACAAAATTTCCAAAAGAATAAAGACATTTCAAATGTCATACAGTCATTCAGTGTTGTAATGATGTGCAAATGGTTAAAAGTACAAAAAAGGAAAATAAATAAACACACATGGGTTGATATTTTTTTTATAATGGTGTTTGGTCTTCAATGGTTGACCTTTTCTTGTGGCAACAGGTCACAAATCATGCTGCTATGATGGCACACTGTGGAATTTCACACAATAGATATGGGGATTGTATTTGTTTTTCAATTTATGTGTGGGTCTGTGTAATCTGAGGGAAATATGTGTCTCTAATATGGTCATACATTGGAAAGGAGGTTAGGAAGTGCAGCTCAGTTTCCACCTCATTTTGTGGGCAGTGAGCACATAGCCTGTCTTCTCTTGAGAGCCAGGTCTGCCTACGGTGACCTTTCTCAATAGCAAGGCTAAGCTCACTGTAGAACTGTGCAGGAGAGGATGGCAAATGTTTTACATGCTCCTAACCAACTGTGCTCTTTAGTTAGTTTTTTTTGCGCTGTTTGTAACTTATTTTTGTAACTGATTTTGTACATAATGTTGCTGCTACCGTCTCTTATGACCGAAAATAACGTCTGGACATCAGAACAGCGATTACTCGCCACGGACTGGAAGAAGAGTTTTCCTTTAACGAGTCCGACGCGAAGGATATACTGCTTTCTCGGGAACAGGCCCAAATCCCCGTCATTTCCTTGAAGAAAAGAATGAAGGCGGCGGAGGTCGGGCTCCCGTATAAGAATTCGTAGGCGAAAGAGTAAACCCCCACTTCTATCCGTTCTATTGGCTATCGTGAAATCATTGTAGGTCATTGATTTTATTTTCCAATCAAGATTATCCTGCCAACGGGACATTAATAACTGTAATCTTATGTTTCACCAAGTCGTGGCTGAACGACCACACGGATAATATACAGCTGGTGGGATTTGCACCGGCAGGACGGAGAAGCTACGTGTGGTAAGACGAGGGGTAGGGGTGTGTCTATTTGTCGATAACAGCTGGTGTGTTGTCTAATATTAAAGAAGTCTAGAGGTATTGCACGCCTGAGGTAGACTACCTCATGATAAGCTGTAGACCACACTATCTACAAAGAGAGTTCTTATCTATATTATTCGTAGCAGTCTATTTACCACCACAGACCGACGCTGGCACTAAGACCACACTCAACAAACTGTATAAGGCCATAAGCAAACAAGAAAATGCTCATCCAGAAGTGGCGCTCCTAGTGGCCGGGGACTTTAATGCAGGGAAACTTAAATCCGTTTCACCTCATTTCTACCAGCTATGTTACATGTGCAACAAGAGGAGAAAAAAACTCTAGACCACCTTTACTTCACACACAGACATGTACAAAGCTCTCCCTCTATTTAAAACATTTGACCATAATTATATCCTCCTGATTCCTGCTTACAAGCAAAAATTAAAGCAGGAAGTACCAGTGACTCGCTCAATACGGAAGTGGTCAGATGACGCGGATGCTACGCTACAGGAATATTTTCCTAGCACAGACTGGAATATGTTCCGGGATTCAGCCAATGGCATTGAGGAGTATACCACCTCAGTCATCGGCTTCATCAATAAGTGCATCAACGACGTCTTCCCCACTTTGACCGTACATACATATCCCAATCAGAAGCCATGGATTACAGGCAATATCCGCATCAAGCTAAAGGCTAGAGCTGCCACTTTCAAGGAGCGGGACACTAATTCGGACGCTCATAAGAAATCCCACTCTGCCCTCAGACGAACCATCAAACGGGCGAAGCGTCAATACAGGATTAAGATTGAATCCTACTACATTGGCTATGACGCTCGTCGGATGTGGCAGGGCTAAAACGTTCACGGACTAGAAAAGGAATCCCAGACGCAAGCTGCCCAATGACGCTAGCCTACCAGATGAGCTAAATGCCTTCATCAAAAAAGTTAGCTTATAACGGTGAACCTTTTTTTGTGGGATACAGGTAATTCTAGGTATTGTGACATATTTTGGTTAACTTCTTGGTGACAGGGGGGCAGTATTGAGTAGCTTGGATGAATAAGGTTTCCGTAAGGTAAACTGCCTGCTACTCTGTCCCAGATGCTAATATATGCATATTATTAGTAGTATTGGATAGAAAAAACACTGAAGTTTCTAAACCTGTTTGAATGATGTCTGTGAGTATAACAGAACTCATATGGCAGGCGAAAACCTGAGAAAAATCCACCCAGGAAGTGGGAAATCTGAGGTTTGTAGGTTTTCAAAGCTTGGCCTATCGAATACACAGTGTCTATGGGGTCATTTTTAACTTCCTAAGGCTTCTACTAGATGTCAAACGTCTTTAGAAACTTGTTTGAGGATTCTCTATAAAGGAGGGGCTCGTGAGACCTGTTTTGAGTCAGTGGTCTGGCAGAGTGCCTTGGTCTCATGACGCGCGGTCCCGAGAGAGTTAGCTCTCGTTCCATTGCTTCTCTACAGACATAGGAATTCTCTGGTTGGAACATTTTTGAACATTTATGTTAACATCCTAAAGATTGATTCTATATTTAGTTTGACGGGTTTCTAAGGACTGTTATAACTTTTTTGAACTTTTCGTCCGACGTTCTGCTGGACCTGCACGCGCGTTTGGATTTGCTTACTAAACGCCCTAACAAAAGGATTTATTTGGACATAAATGATGCACATTATCGAACAAATCAAGCATTTATTGTGAACCTGGGATTCCTGGGAGTGCATTCTGATGAAGATCATCAAAGGTAAGTGAATATTTCTAATGCTATTGTTGACTACCCAATATGGCGGATATCGCTTTGGCTTCTTTGTTGTCTGAACGCTGTTTTCAGATTATTGCGTGGTTTGCTTTTTCCATGAAGTTTAAAAAAAAATCTGACACAGCAGTTGCATTAAGGAGAAGTATATCTCTAATTCCATGTATAATAGTTGTATCTTCATCAATGTTTTTTATGAGTATTTCTGTAATTTGATGGGGCTCTAAGCTAAATCATCGCATGTTTTCGAACTACTGAACATAACGCGCCAATGTAAAATTAGATTTTTTTATATAAATATGCACTTTACCGAACAAAACATGTATTGTGTAACATGAAGTCCTATGAGTGTCATCTGATGAAGATCATCAAAGCTTAGTGATACATTTTTTTATCTCTTTGTACTTTTTGTGACTCCTCTCTTTGGCTAATATTAATTCCCATATATTCCCATTAATTCCCATGGAAAGGTTCCACCTCTGAATATTCCCCAAAATGTGCAACCCTACAAGCAACACTGAACCATGCATGAAAGCACTAGCTGTGTGGTAAAACTCTCGGAAGCTGATGTGAGCTTTAAAGACCTTTAAACAGGTCATCATTCACAAAGCCTGACGGATTACCAGGACGTGTACTCAAAGCATGAGCGTACCAACTGGCAAGTGTCTTCACTGACCTTTTCAACCTCTCCCTGACTGAGTCTGTAATACCTACATGTTTCAAGCAGACCACCATAGTCCCTATGCCCAAGGAAGTGAAGGTAACCAGCCTAAATGATTACCGCCCCCTAGCACTCAGGTCAGTAGCCATGAAGTGATTTGAAAGGCTGGTCACGGCTCACATCAACAGCAACCTCCAGGATACCCTAGAACCACTCCAATTCGCGTACCGCCCCAAAAGATTCATAGTTGATGCAATTTCACTATACATTGCCCATTCCCACCTGGACAAAAGGAGCACCTATGTGAGAATGCTGTTCATTGACTACAGCTCAGCGTTCAACTTCATAGTGCCCACGAAGCTCATTGCTAAGCTAAGGACCCTGGGACTAAACACCTCCCTCTGCAACTGGATCCTGGACTTCCTGACGGGCCGCTCCCAGGTGGTAAGGGTAGGCAACAACACGTCTGCCACGCTGATCCTTAACACTGGGGCCCCTCAGGGGTGTGTACTTAGTCCCCTTCTGTACTCCCTGTGTACCCACAACTGCATGGCCAAACATGACTCCAACACCATTAAGTTTTCTGACGACACAACACTGATCACCGACAACGATGAGACAGCCTATAGGGAGGAGGTCAGAGTGTGTTGCCAGGACAACAACTTCTCTCTCAATGTGAGCAAGACAAAGGAGGTGATCGTGGACTACAGGAAAAGGCGGGCCGAACAGGCCCCCATTAACATCGATTGGGCTGTAGTGGAGTGGGTCGAGAGTTTCAAGTTCCTTGGTGTCCACATCAAGGACACGGTCCAAACACACCAAGATGGTCCTTAAGAAGGCATGACAGCACCTTCTCCCCCTCAGGAGACTGAAAAGATTTGACATGGGTCCCTAGATCCTCAGTAAGTTCTACAGCTGCACTATCGAGAGCATCCTGACCTGTTGCATCACTGCCTGGTATGGCAACTGCTTGGCATCTGACCGCAAGCTGCTGCAGAGGGTAGTGCGTACGGCCCAGTACATCACTGGGGCCAAGCTTCCTGTCATCCAGGACCTATATAATAGGGGGTGTCAGAGGAAAGACCCAAAAATTGGTAGACTCCAGTCATCCAAATCGTAGACTGTTTTCTCTGCTACTGCTGCACGGTAAGCGGTACCAGAGCACCAGGTCTTGGACCAAAAGGCTCCTTAACAGCTTCTACCCCCAAGCCTTAAGACTCCTGAACAATTTAATCAAATGGCCACTGGACTATTTGCACTGACACCCCCCTCCCTCCATTTGTTTTTTACACTGCTGCTGCTCGCTGTTTATTATCTATGCATAGTCACTTCACCCCTACCTACATGTACAAATTACCTCAACTAACCTGTACCCCCCCACACTGACTCGGTACCGGTACCCCCTGTATATAGCCTCCACATTGACTCGGTACCGGTACCCCCTGTATATAGCCTCCACACTGACTCGGTACCGGTACCCCCTGTATATAGCCTCCACACTGACTCGGTACCGGTACCCCCCCACACTGACTCGGTACCGGTACCCCCCCACACTGACTCGGTACCGGTACCCCCCCACACTGACTCGGTACCGGTACCCCTTGTATATAGCCTCCACACTGACTCGGTACCGGTACCCCCTGTATATAGCCTCCACACTGACTCGGTACCGGTACCCCCTGTATATAGCCTCCACATTGACTCGGTACCGGTACCTCATAGCCTCGTTATTCTTATTTTATTGTGTTAATTTGTATAATTTTTTTTATGTTAGTTTATTTGGTAAATATTTTCTTAAACAAAAGTGATGTTCTAGAAATAGAGTTAAGGTCTACCTACACCTGTTGAATTCGCCTATACATAGATTTGAGTCTGTACATAGTCAAAGTTTTCCTTAAGTTTGGGTCAATCACTGCGGTCAGGTATTCTGCCACTGTGTACTCTCTGTTTAGGGCCAAATAGCATTCTAGTTTGCTCTGTTTTTTTTGTTGTAAATTTCTTCCAATGTGTCAAGTAATTATCTTTTAGTTTTCTCATGATTTGGTTGGGTTAATTGTGTTGCTGTCCTGGGGGTCTGTTTGTGTTTGTGAACAGGACCAGCTTGCTTAGGGGACTCTTCTCCAGGTTCATCTCTCTGTAGGTGATGACTTTGTTATGGAAGGTTTGTGAATCGCTTCCTTTTAGGTGGTTGTAGAATTTAACGTATCTTTTCTGGATTTTGATAATTAGCGGGTATCATGCGTTATTTGAGGATCATTTTTGGTATAATTCGGCATGCAGTCTCAATTGGGTGTTTGTCATTTTGTGAAGTCTTGGTTGGTGAGCGGACCACAGACCACAATGGGTTCTATAATGGATTCAAGCATTTTTTTTTGCCAGATCCTTATTGGTACGTTGAATTTTATGTTCCTTTTGATGGCATAGAATGCCCTTCTTGCCTTGTCTCTCAGCCCATTCACAGCTTTGTGGAAGTTACCTGTGTGGCTGATGTTTAGGCCGAGGTATGTATAGTTTTGTGTGTGCTCTTGGGCAACGGTTTCTAGATGGCATTTGTATTTGTGGTCTTGGCAACTGGACCTTTTTAGGAAAACCGTTATGTTTGTCTTACTGAGATTTACTGTCAGGCCCAGGTCTGACAGAATCTGTGCAGAAGGTCTAGGTGCTGCTTGGTTGGTGACAGAAGCACCAGATCATCAGCAAACAGTAGACATTTGACTTCAGATTCTAGTAGGGTGAGGCCAGGTGCTGCAGACTGTTCTAGTGCCTGCGCCAATTTGTTGATATATATGTTGAAGAGGGTGGGGCTTA
Source organism: Oncorhynchus clarkii lewisi (assembly GCF_045791955.1). Classification (NCBI taxonomy): domain Eukaryota; kingdom Metazoa; phylum Chordata; class Actinopteri; order Salmoniformes; family Salmonidae; genus Oncorhynchus; species Oncorhynchus clarkii. The sequence goes on along the minus strand of NC_092171.1, from coordinate 41,230,337 downwards.
AGCTGCATCCCTGTCTCACCCCACGACCCTGTGGAAAGAAATACGTGTGTGTGGTTTTTGTCAATTTTAACCACACACTTGTTGTACCCTGAAAGTACCCTGAAATCCCAATTCTCTTCAATGCTTCTCAACGAGGAAGATTTGGAATTTGGTTTAAGTTTCTGAATTTATTGGAATTATATTGACCCAGCCCTGGTCTTGTTTGGTCTGAAGGCTACAGGCTGAGACGGAGAGTGGAGCGGAACCTGTTTTAGTTTGTGACACACCGTGAGGCTGAGAGAGCGTAGCGGAACTACTTTAGTAGTGGCATTCCTGACTCTCTAGGACAGGCCTTTTTATATGTAGCCTACACACATGGACCCACACACCACAGCCTCACTTGTTTCTGGAGACATGCCCAGGACTATTTATATATTTATATATATATATAGAAAAGTGACCTTTCTTTGCACCATCTGCCCTTAAGAGAGATGGATGTGAACCCACACTAGAGTGTGTGTGTGTGTGTGTGTGTTTGAGACAGCGAGAGCTTGGTGTGTAGGTAATATCTTACTATCCTTGATGTCTCGCTCATCTCAACTTTCAACAACAAGATTTGACAACATTCTCTCCTCTCTCTCTTCTTTCCTCTCTCTCTCTCTCCTCTTTCTCCTCTCTTCTTCTCTCCTCCCCCCCCATTCCTCTCTCTCCTCTCTCTCTCTGCAGGAAGGAAGGCCTCTCCAAATGTGGAAAGTGTAAACAAGCTTACTACTGTGAGATTGACTGCCAGGTATAGTGTGTTTGTGGTTACTATGCTTACTACATGACAGTGTGTGAATACTGTAATGTTTACCTTGTAACATCCCTAGGATATTCGGTAATTCAGGCACTGAAGACAAAGGGTGTTATTTTCAAACCACACTGATCCTCTGAGAACCGAATGTTAGCAACGCTAACAAGTACATGTCAAATCCCATAGCAAATGCTAATGCTAGCGCATTATGATCCATTTTTATACAGTCTCTGACCTAAAATATTTGCAGGACTTCCCAGCTCATAAAGTTATACAAGTAACACAAAAAGGCTACTCACAGTTTGCTGCACGCCAAAAACACAAACAAATATTAAACGGCAAAGCTCTTGATCCAGGAGGGGATTCTCTGCTGTTAACCTCTTGGATCTCTAGGGGCGCTATTTCATTTTTGGATAAAAAACGTTCCCGTTTTAAGAGCAATATTTTGTCACGAAAAAAAGCTTGACTATGCATATTATTGACTGTTTTGGAAAGAAAACACTTTGAAGTTTCAGAATCTGCAAAGATATTGTCTGTAAGTGCCCCAGAACTCATTCTACAGGCGAAACCAAGATGATACGTCAACCAGGAAATGAGCAGAATCTCTGAAGCTCTGTTTTCCATTGTCTCCTTATATGGCTGTGATTGCGCAAGGAATGAGCCTACACTTTCTGTCGTTTCCCCAAGGCGTTTGCAGCATTGTGACGTATTTGTAGGCATATCATTGGAAGATTGACCATAAGAGACTACATTTTCCAAGTGTCCGCCTGGTGTCCCTGCGTCGAAATTGGAGCGTAAAGCCAGGTGCAATTATTTTTCCATTTGAGAGCAAGGAGAAACCAGGCTTCCACGAAGGATATATCATCGAAGAGATATGTGGAAAAACACCTTGAGGATTGATTCTAAACCACGTTTGCCATGTTTCAGTCGATATTATGGAGTTAATTTGGAAAAAAGTTCGCGTTTTGAGGGCTGAATTTTCGTTTTTTTTTTTTTTTTTGGTAGCCAAATGTGATGTACAAAACTGAGCTATTTCTAATACACAAAGAATCTTTTTGGAAAAACTGAGCATCTGCTATCTAACTGAGAGTCTCCTCATTGAAAACATCAGAAGTTCTTCAAAGGTAAGTTATTTTATTTGAAGGCTTTACTTGTTTTTGTGATAGTTGCCTGCTAAATGCTAACGCTAATGCTAACGCTAAATGCTACGCTAAATGCTACGCTAGCTAGCTACTGTTACACAAATGATTGTTTTCCTATGGTTGAAAAGCATATTTTGAAAATCTGAGATGACAGTGTTGTTAACAAAAGGCTAAGCTTGAGAGATAGCATATTTATTTCATTTCATTTGCGATTTTCATGAATAGTTAACGTTGCGTTATGGTAATGAGCTTAGGTCTATAAATAGAATCCCGGATCCGGGTTTGGTCGTCGCAACAGGTTAACCAAGCGACGCTTGATTTAGCAAGAAGCTAAGTATTTAACTAGATAGCTAACTGGCTACAGAATTAGCAAACCTTAGCATTTAGCATATTTTAGAAATTTTTAACGTAGTTAAAAAAAAAGTGTTACAAACTTTGGTCCCATCCACGATCTCAGTTGTTTTAAGCTTTTTATTTTGTTACAGTCTACACACATTTAGTTTTTCCACAGTCCTTACATAGCAATAATAAAGTAATTTGATATACATTCTATCTGGTTAGATAGGACTGAAAACACACTGTAGCATGTATAAGTACTAACTCTTATAGAACAGGAGCTTTTAATCCCACACCTTAGCTACTCTGTCCATGAAACAGGAACAGGAAACCGCCATCTTGTGTTTTCCATGTGCTGTATATTTGTATTTATAAAAAAAAAAATTTATTCGCATATCTACAGATTGTAAGATAAGGATAAATATTTTTACTAAAAAGTATTATTATATTGTTGTTTTGACTATGGCTTTTCAAATCTCCCAACAGTGGAGGGTTTATTTGAGATAAATGTTGTGATTTTTTTTTTCAGCCATTCCTAAACCTGTGACCAGAAACAATCTACGAAGGGACAATACCAAAATAAGTGGTCTAATGATTCTGTTTTTCCCGAAGCAAAATCTGCTGAGATGGTTGTATTTTCCCGTATATATAGCATTCTGTTTGTGGCCAGAAGTTTTGTATTTACATAGAAAAACTCACTTTTTTTTAAATCAAGATTTATGTGTCAGTTCATAAACCATGTGCCACGGAATCGGCACATCAAATCTCTTCCCAACTATTTTGCCACCTGTATGGCGCCGCTGTCAGCGTTTTGGTCCTCAAGTAAAACTTTTTTATTTTTTTGTGTGCCAATTCTGATCAGTAATAAAGGTCAGACAAACAAGTTCCTTACCTTCTCCCCTTCCGCTTGTCTCCTCCATGTTTGCGTTAATGCTGCAATCAGTTGGTTGTAGTTTTGGATAGAGCAGACATTTTCATATATTTTTGTTAATGCCACGTGACTACTCCACCTTTCCTATTCATAATATCATTCACAAAGATAATTCATTTTTAAAACAATTTTATTACATAAAAAAAAAATAATAATAATAAAAAAAAAAAATATATATATATATATATATATATATATATATATATAAATAATTATTTTATTTATAAATTATAAATTATTTTTTAACATTATTAATATTTGAATGAAATAAAACTAAATATTTGTTCAGTCTTTTCTGGAGGAAACTGGAATTGCAACCAGCTTTGTACGGCTTGTTTTTAGAAATGCTCGTTTTTAGAAATGCTCGTTTTTAGAAAGACTCGTTTTTAGAAAGGGTGATATTTAAAAAAAAGGTTCCGTATTCAATTAACTGAAAGTGAGAGGTTGTAATCTGGATAACATGTATTTTGCTTCCTCTTCTGAAATACCATTTTGGTGAATCATGGAATATTCCGTCATTTGTAACAAGTTTCTGTAGATTATTTCAGGTAGCATTTCTATGTTGAAGATTCAAAAATATATTTTTTTGCATTTAAAAAAAAGAAGAAAAAGTCAATATAATTTGCCTTTTATTTTTTTAATAATATATTCTACTCGATCGTTCCAGAGTAAGTTCCTCCATTTATTTTTGTTTTTCCTTTTAACTTATTCTATATACAGACACATCTACAGGGCATCGGGAAAGTATTCAGATCCCTTTGACTTTCCCACATGATGACCAACCGCCCTGATTCGGTCTTATGTAGCAACATTTTCAATTTGTGATTTTTTTACATTGGATAAAAGTAAAGATTTAGAGCTAGAAAATTGTGTATCATACACTGCAGTTGAGGAACAACAGGAAAATAAGTCTGCTTTGAAAGTTGCTAAACTTCTAACTTCACTTTTGAGAGAAATTGCCCCTGAATTTTTTTTTTTTGGGGGGTGGAGACCTCTTCTGTCTACACCCTTTCTTTCAGCATCGTTCACACCCTCTTAAGCCTGAGCCCCACCCATCTCTTTAAGGGTTCACATATGTGGTAAACGCATACTATATCAAATCTAGGTTCACTTGTCACCTGCAGACGATACAGAAGGGTGTACATGGGTAGCAATATCAAAAAACAAAGTGTACAGATAACAAATATTGAATAATTATTTGATGACGCTTAACCAACACACTTGGTCTACGTTGATGGGTCATGTGAAGAGCATGCTATAATCACCCCCTCAGCCACATCTAACTAAGGGGATGGGTCACTATGGTCTAGACATGTACACATGTTCATGACAAACAATAAATGGCCGTAATCACCCAGCAGGTGGGTCATGTAATAATCCGTCGCAAGTGGAGTCTTCTGGGTAGGCGATAGAGCCCGCTAAATTCAGGGCATCAATGTTGTTGAGAAAAGTAGAAAACTTTTGTAGTTCTTGATGGCTAATGTTCTATCTTTTCAAAAAAGGTTGCGGTTGGCCCGGACTATCGACACATACTGAAGAGCTCACGTTAGACAGAGCAGACCAATCCAAACTCCTCTCCCAGCATGTCCAGCCCACTCATTATCTCAGCCAATCATGGCAAGCGAAGGTTCCTGACTTTTTCAGTGGCTAAACCAACTAGGCTCGTAATTTAATCATTTTATTCATATTTACAGATGAAATACAAAGTACATTCTGCAATGGTTATAAAAATAGCCTATGTTTTCGAAAGTAAACAATATTAAATTGAGACATTATTCAGACGTCTACAAAAACACATGGGAATCTTCTGTTCTACCGGTTTTTAAAAACTGCGCTCCAGATCGAATAGAGATAAAAATACTTGGAAGTCAATTTTTCTACTGTAAAGTGGGTTTGAATTCAATGAGAAGCTGGGACATTGTCGGGCCTTTAGGCTACTTCGTGACTATGAAACTATCACAGTCAGAAAAAGATGAGGAATTTATTCTGCAATGATCGTGGAAAATGAAATGGATTCCTTGGCTTATTTCAAACTATTTTAGAGTGCAAAAAATAAATGCTAGAAAATAGCTCTACTCACTAGTGGCGAATGTTCTCATCTTATTTACCTGTTGTTGTAATGAATAAGCATGTGATAATTTTCACAAAACATTAGACTACTGCCTGCGTACGGTCTAAAGACCATAGAGCTAAACACAATTGCTCTCTTCAATATCACTTTTGATAAATGCCATATTTTTCCCTGAACTGGCGCATGCATGTTTTGGAGTATATACATGTATATATTTTTTTAAGTACACAACGTTTATAAATGAGTCCCCAGGGAAGGTGTGTGTGTGTGTGTGTGTGTGTGTTCCAGAGAAATGGATCCCCCTAAGGAAAGGTCATAGTGAACCCACACAACCAGTGTAACACAACTACTAGGCTGCGTTCAACAGCGCTGGGCCTTCCTCTGAAAATAGAGCTGCGTTCAACAGCGCTGGGCCTTCCTCTGAAACTAGAGCTGCGTTCAACAGCGCTGGGCCTTTCTCTGAAACTAGAGCTGCGTTCAACAGCGCTGGGCCTTTCTCTGAAACTAGAGCTGCGTTCAACAGCGCTGGGCCTTCCTCTGAAACTAGAGCTGCGTTCAACAGCGCTGGGCCTTCCTCTGAAACTAGAGCTGCGTTCAACAGCGCTGGGCCTTCCTCTGAAACTAGAGCTGCGTTCAACAGCGCTGGGCCTTCCTCTGAAAGTAGGAAGCTCTGGGCCTTCCTCTGAAACTAGAGCTGCGTTCAACAGCGCTGGGCCTTCCTCTGAAAGTAGGAAGCTCTGGGCCTTCCTCTGAAAGTAGGAAGCCCTGGGCCTTCCTCTGTAGGACAGGGACTAGGCAACTCAGTTCCTGGAGTGCTGCAGGTTAACTGAACAAAAATATGAATGCAATATGCAACCATGTCAAAGATTTTACTGAGTTACAGTTCATATGAGGAAATCAGTCAATGGAAAGGGCCTAATTAATTTATATCTATGGATTTCACATGACTGGGAAATACAGATATGCATCTTGTTGGTCACAGACACCTTAAAAGGTAGAGGCATGGATCAGAAAACCAGTCAGTCTCTGGTGTGACCATTTGGTTCATGCAGCGTGACACATCTCCTACACATAGAGCTGATTGTGGCCTGTTGAATGTCCCAGTCCTCTTCAAAGGCTGTACGAAGTTGCTGGAAATTGGCGGGAACTGGAAAACGCTGTCCTACACATCAATCCAGAGCATCCCAAACATGCTCAATGGTTAACATCTGGTGAGTATGCAGGCCATGGAAGAACTGGGACATTTTCAGCTTCCAGGAATTGTGTAAAGATCCTTGTGACATGGGGCCTTGCATTATCATGCTGAAACATGAAGTGATGGCGGCGGATGAATGGCACGATAATGGGCCTCAGGATCTCGTCACGGTATCTCTATGCATTCACATTGATTGACATTGATAAAATGCAGTTGTGTTTGTTGTCCGTAGCTTAGACCTGCCCATACCATAACCCCATGACCACCATGGGGCACTCTGTTCACGACATTAACATCAGCAAACCGCTCCCCCACACGACTCCATCTTGCCGGGATTCATCCGTGAACTTTCCCAGAATGCCAGTGGACATCGAAGGTGAGCATTTGCCAATTGAAGTCGGTTACGACACCAAACTGCAGTCAGATCAAGACCCTGGTGAGAACAACGAGCATACAGATGAGCTTGTGAAGAAGTTCTTTGGCTGTGCAAACCCAAAGTTTCATCAGCTGTCTGGGTGGCTGTTCTCTGACGATCCCACAGGTGAAGAAGCCAGATGTGGAGGTCCTGGGCTGGCGGGGTTACACGTGAGGTCGGTTGGACTTACTGCCAAATTCAAAACTTGAGACATCTGTGGCATTGTGTTGTGTGACAAAAGTGCACATTTGAGTGGCCTTTTATTGTCCCAGCACAAGGTGCACCTGTGCAATGATCATGAATCACTACTGTATCAACAATTAGTATAATCAACTGTCAATTACTATGTTTTCATTCTGAATAGTCGTTAGCTCTGGAGCTGCAAAAACCCTAATGACTTCAAGGCCACAAATAATTAATTAAATTGTTTTATTTACTAGACTAAGTTGAAAATGAGGTAGTTAAAAGATGCGATATCAAGACCGGATATAACACAGCTATTGAGGTGAGAGGCTCTGCAGATCAATATGAATGGGCCTCTGGGAAATACATTCACAGGACTGCTGCAAATGATATGATCTTCTTCATAAAGAGATTGAATGGGAGAGGACTGTGTCAACACAGGCTTTCACAACCCTGAAACTATAGAGATCACCAACCAGGAATAGACATGAAATAGGCTACCAATTAGCATCCGGTGTGGACGTTGCCGGGGATAGTAATTGATAGTGGGTTTGTAAATTAGACTTGCCATCTTACGATCCTCATGGACTTCCACCACTTTTACACAATCACAGCGCCACTTTCAGAGGAAATGAATAATGTACTAGGTGTATATTGACTTGTATGTCGGTTGTTGCCTCTCTCAGTTCTCAGTCCAGGAAAGTAATGTCTTTTTTTACAGCTTTTCCCTGCAGTGAATTCTTCCCTCTGAATCCCCAGGATGGATTGTCAAAATGTCATTGGTTAGTCTTGAATGCTAACAGTGCATTCCACAAGATCTCCCCAGGGTTGATTTCCCTCTGTCTGAGTAAGATCGGGAGAGTCAATGGGTGTGTGTGGTTTCCATGGAGATGTAGGTCTGGCTCCTCCCCCCTCCCCCCGGGTCACAGAAAGAATCGCATGGTTTATCCATGTTTAGCGGAGATCTGTGTATAAAGTGTTGTGGGAGGGGGGAAAAACAGCATCTAAAGACACACTTCGCTGTTGGAGTGGTCTGATGCAGCCGTTGGGTTACCGGTGGTCTGAGGCAGGCGTTGGGTTACCGGTGGTCTGAGGCAGCCGTTGGGTTACCGGTGGTCTGAGGCGGGCGTTGGGTTACCGGTGGTCTGAGGCGGGCGTTGGGTTACCGGTGGTCTGAGGCAGGCGTTGGGTTACCGGGGGTCTGAGGCAGGCGTTGGGTTACCGGGGGTCTGAGTCAGCCGTTGGGTTACCGGGGGTCTGAGGCAGTCGTTGGGTTACCGGTGGTCTGAGGCGGGCGTTGGGTTACCAGTGTTACCAGGGTTTTCAAGTGCTACATTTTAATAACGATGGCTTCGGGGGAAACAGCTTTGACATTTTTAACGATGCTGCTACGAAGGTTTTAACGATTAACTTGGCCTTAAGATGCTTTTGGGAAGCCTGACCCACCGCTCTCCAACCCTGTTCCTGGAGAGATACCCTCCTGTAGGTTTAAACCAGGGCTCTCCAACCCTGTTCCTGGGGAGCTACCCTCCTGTAGGTTTAAACCAGGGCTCTCCAACCCTGTTCCTGGTGAGCTACCCTCCTGTAGGTTTAAACCAGGGCTCTCCAACCCTGTTCCTGGAGAGATACCCTCCTGTAGGTTTAAACCAGGGCTCTCCAACCCTGTTCCTGGAGAGATACCCTCCTGTAGGTTTTCATTCCAACCTTAATCTAGTTCACCTGATCGTAATAATAAGCTGGTTGATTAGATGAACCAGGTTAGTTACAACTAGGTTTGGATTGTAAACCTACAGGAGGGTATCTCTCCAGGAACAGGGTTGGAGAGCCTGTGTAGGGTAGGGTAGGGATTGTGGATTTGATTCCAGAGATAGGCCATATATACTGAAGAAGTCTGGATAACAACTTCTGCTAAAATAATAATAATTACAGCATTTAGGAATATGTGAATCAGACACATTGTTCTGGTGGTTGCCATGACGATCTTTCATGCCTCTGACTCTCTGTCAGAAACCGTTTTGAATAGATAGTAGTTTGTTTGCCAAGGCAAGTGGGGCACACATCAGATGGCTTGCCTGCGGACTTGTGTCCTTGAGTAAAGCACGTCTCTAATATGTTCTGTCTTCTTTACACACACCTGTAGAAGGGAGACTGGCCGATGCACAAGTTGGAGTGTACAGCCATGTGTTCCTATGGGGAGAACTGGTGTCCGTCAGAGACCGTCAGACTGGTAGCCAGGATCATCATGAAACAGGTGGGTGGGTCATGCTGGTGGGCGGGTCTGTTGGTGGGCGGGTCTGTTGGTGGGCGGGTCTGTTGGTGGGCGGGTCTGTTGGTGGGCGGGTCTGTTGGTGGGCGGGTCTGTTGGTGGGCGGGTCTGTTGGTGGGCGGGTCTGTTGGTGGGCGGGTCTGTTGGTGGGCAGGTCTGTTGGTCTGTGTGTGGATGGGTCTGTGTGTGGATGGGTCTGTGTGTGGATGGGTCTGTGTGTGGATGGGTGGGTTGGTGGATGGGTGTGTGTGTGTGGATCCCCCTAAATGTGTTCTGCTTTGTCTGTGTCTTCACCAGAAAGTCACAACGGAACGGACACAGTCAGAGAGGCTGTTACTCCTCAGCGAGTTTGAAGCCCGTAAGTACACAGATTAGATACATAGTACTAAAACTCCCAAAAGGGTTTTCAGAAATCCTAGTTGGAAGATTCCCGGAATCATGGCGGGAATAAACAGGAATTCCGGAGTGCTCCAACTGGGATTTCTGGAAAACCAGGGAATTTGGGGGGAAATTACCAGAATATTGCAACCCCACATAGGACATACAGTTGAAGTTGGAAGTTTACACACACTTTAGCCAAATACATTTAAACTCAGTTTTTCACAATTCCTGACATTTAATCCTAGTAAAAATTCCCTGTTTTAGGTCAGTTAGGATCACCACTTTATTTTAACAATGTGAAATGTCTGAATAATAGTAGAGAGAATGATTTATTTTGTATTTTATTTCTTTCATCACATTCCCAGTGGGTCAGAAGTTTACATACACTCACTTAGTATTTAGTAGCATTGCCTTTAAATTGTTTAACTTGAGTCCAATGTTTCGGGTAACCTTCCACAAGCTTCCCACAATAAGTTGGGTGAATTTTGGTCCATTCCTCCTGACAGAGCTGGTGTGACTGAGTCAGGTTCCTATAGGATTGAGGTCAGGGCTTTGTGATGGCCACTCCAATACCTTGACTTTGTTGTCCTTAAGTCATTTTGCCACAACTTTGGAAGTATGCTTGGGGTCATTGTCCATTTGGAAGACCCATTTGAGACCAAGCTTTAACTTCCTGACAGATGTCTTTAGATGTTGCTTCAATATATCCACATAATTTTCCACCCTCATGACGCCATCTATTTTGTGAAGTGCAACAGTCCCTCCTGCAGCAAAGCACCCCCACAACATAATGCTGCCAGCCCCATGCTTCACGGTTGAGATGGTGTTCTTCGGCTTGCAAGCCTCCCCCTTTTACTCCAAACATAACGATGGTCTTTATGGCAAAACGGTTCTATTTTCATTTCATCAGACCAGAGGACATTTCTCCAAAAAGTACGATCTTTGTCTCCATGTGCAGTTGCAAACCGTAGTCTTGCTTTTTTTATGGCGGTTTTGGAGCAGTGGCTTCTTCCTTGCTGAGCGGCCTTTCAGGTTATGTCGATATAGGACTCGTTTAACTGTAGATATATATACTTTTGTACCTGTTTCCTCCAGCATCTTCACAATGTCCTTTGCTGTTGTTCTGGGATTGATTTGCACTTTTCGCACCAAAGTACGTTCATCTCTAGGAGACAGAACGCATTTCCTTCCTGAGCGGTATGACGGCTGCGTGGTCCCATGGTGTTTATACTTGCGTACTATTGTTTGTACAGATGAACGTGGTACCTTCAGGCGTTTGGAAATTGCTCCCAAGAATGAACCAGACTTGTGGAGGTCTACACATTTTTTCAGTGGTCTTGGCTGATTTCTTTAGATTTTTCCATGATGTCAAGCAAAGAGGCACTGAGTTTGAAGGTAGGCCTTGAAATACATCCACAGGTACACCTCCAATTGACTCAAATTATGTCAATTAGCCTATCAGAAGCTCCTAAAGCCATGACATCATTTTCTGGAATTTTACAAGCTTTTTCAAGGCACAGTCAACTTAGTGTATGTAAACTTCTGACCCACTATAATTGTGATGCAACTGTGAATGATAATTTCACTTATCTGCCTGTAAACAATTGTTGGAAAAATGACTTGTGTCAAGTACAAAATAGATGTCCTAACCGACTTGCCAAAACTATAGATCGTTAACAAGAAATTTGTGGAGTGGTTTAAAAACGAGTTTTAATGACTCCAACCTAAGTCTATGTTAACTTCTGACTTCAACTGTATGTCACACTATATTGAGGTAAAAATCAGAGCACAATGCTTGTATAGATGTCATCAAATTTTATTGGTCACACGGTTAGCAGATGTTAATGCGAGTGTCGCAAAATGCTTGTGCTTCTGGTTCCCGACAGTGCAGAAATATCTAACAATTCCCCAACAACTACCTAATACACACACATCTAAAGGGGTGAATGAGAATATGTACATATAAATATGTGGATGAGCGATGGCCGAGCGGCATAGTCAAGGTGCAGTATATACATATATGAGTAGTGTCAGAAATGTCAACATTGTTAAAGTGGCCTGTGATTGGTTGGCAGCAGCCTCTCTGAGTTGGTGATTGCTGTTTGATGTGACCTGCAGTCGAACTAGAGCTGGTCACATGGTGTGACCTACAGGAGAACTAGAGCTGGTCACATGGTGTGACCTGCAGGAGAACTAGAGCTGGTCACATAGTGTGACCTACAGGAGAACTAGAGCTGGTCACATGGTGTGACCTACAGGAGAACTAGAGCTGGTCACATGGTGTGACCTGCAGGAGAACTAGAGCTGGTCACATGGTGTGACCTGCAGGAGAACTAGAGCTGGTCACATGGTGTGACCTGCAGGAGAACTAGAGCTGGTCACATGGTGTGACCTACAGGAGAACTAGAGCTGGTCACATGGTGTGACCTACAGGAGAACTAGAGCTGGTCACATGGTGTGACCTACAGTAGAACTAGAGCTGGTCACATAGTGTGACCTACAGGAGAACTATTAATAGATGATCTATAGTACAGGCTCACTGCCAAATGAGGAAGTGGAGAACACACACACACACACACACTTGTATCCTGGCCTGTACATACTGAGAGAGGGGAGGATAGTCTGTGTGGGACTGGACCAACATGGAGGAGGCCTCTCCGTTCCTCTAGTCTAGGGAGGCCTCTCCGTTCCTCTAGTCTAGGGAGGCCTCTCCGTTCCTCTAGTCTAGGGAGGCCTCTCCGTTCCTCTAGTCTAGGGAGGCCTCTCCGTTCCTCTAGTCTAGGGAGGCCTCTCCGTTCCTCTAGTCTAGGGAGGCCTCTCCGTTCCTCTAGTCTAGGGAGGCCTCTCCGTTCCTCTAGTCTAGGGAGGCCTCTCCGTTCCTCTAGTCTAGGGAGGCCTCTCCGTTCCTCTAGTCTAGGGAGGCCTCTCCGTTCCTCTAGTCTAGCTGTTCATAGAGGAGGAGGTCTTTCGGGTTTCTGCACAGACAACAGGCTGCTGGCATATATCATGACCCCTCACACCTGTCACATTGCCTAGCAGGTGCACCTGCCTCCAGCCCCCCCTTCCAAGAACGTATCCCCCCTCCTTCTGATCCACAGGGACTTTATGTCGACAGCAATGTAGTCGACAAGAGCCCAGCCAGATCTGGGTCCAGGCTAGTCTAGGTCTGACCTCATTGTGCCAACAAGAAAACATCTGACTCATATGTTGTGTTCTAGATGACTATAGTACACTGAACAAAAAATATAAACCAAACAATTGAAAATATTTTACTGATTTTACAGTTCATATAAGGAAATCTGTTAATAATAATAAAAAATAAAAAAAATGAATTAGGACCTAATCTATGCATTTCACATGACTGGCAATTCAGATATGCAGATGCTGTACCAAAAAGAAAGAGAGAAAAAGGGAGGCGTGGATCAGAAAACCAGTCAGGATCTGGTGTGAACACCATTTGCCTCATGCAGCGTGACACATCTCCTTCACACAGAGTTGATCAGGCTGTTGATTGTGGCCTGTTGGAATGTCGTCCCACTCCTCTTCATTGGCTGTGTGAAGTTGCTGGATGTTGGTGGGAACTGGAACACGCTGTCGTACACGTCGATCCAGAGCATCCCAAACATGCTCAGTGGGTGACATGTCAGGTGAGTATACAGGCCATGGAAGAACTGGGACATTTTCAGCTTCCAGGAATTGTGTACAGATCCTTGTGACATGGGGCCGTGCATTATCATGCTGAAACATGAGGTGATGGTGGTGGATGAAAGGCACGACAACGGGCCTCAGGATCTCGTCACGGTATCTCTGTGCATTCAAATTGCCATCGATAAAATGCTATTATGTTCATTGCCTGTAGCGTATGTCTGCCCATACCATAACCCCATCGCCACCATGGGGCACTCTGTTCACAATGTTGACGTCAGCAAATCTCTCACAAAAACAACTCCACACACGCTGTCTGCCATCTGCCCGGTACAGCTGAAACCGGGATTCGTCCGTGATGAGCACACTTCTCCAACGTGCCAGTGGCCATCGAAGGTGATCATTTCCCCACTGAAGTCGGTTACAACGCTGAACTACAGTCGGGTCGAGACCCTGGTGAGGACGACGAGCACACAGATGAGCTTCCCTGAGACGGTTCCTGACTATTAATGTAGAAATTCTTCGGTTGTGCAAACCTACAGTTTCGTCCAGGTGCCTGGTCGCAGTCGATCCCGCAGGTGAAGAAGCCGTATGTGGAGGTCCTGGGCATACATGAGGTCTACAGTTTTGAGGCCGGTTGGACATACTGCTAAATTGTCTAAAGTAATGTTTGGAGGCGGCTTATGGTAGAGAAATTATCAATAATTTCTCTGGCAACAGCTGTGGTGCACATTCCTGCGGTCAGCATGCCAATTGCACGTCCCCTATAAAAACTTGATACATATGTGGCTTTGTGTTGTGACAACTGCACATTTTAAAGTGGCCTTTTATTGTCCCCAGCACAAGGTGCACCTGTGCAATCATGCTGTTTAATCAGCTTCTTGATAGGCCACACCTGTCAGGTGGATGGATTATTTTGACAAATGAGAAATGCTCACCAACAGGGATGTAAACTAATTTGTGCTCAACATTTGAGAGAAATAACATTTCTGGGATCTTTTATTTCAGCTCATGAACCATGGGACCAGCACTTTATGTTGAGTTTATATGTTGTTCAGTGTATGACCTGAAATGGGAAGATTAATGTTTCTCTGCCTCCTCCCCCTCCACCACCTCCTCTCTCCCCTTTCTCTCTCCTTCCCCTCCTCTCTCCTCCCCCTCCACCACCACCTCCTCTCCCCTTTCTCTCTCCTTCCCCTCCTCTCTCCTCCCCCTCCACCACCACCTCCTCTCCCCTTTCTCTCTCCTTCCCCTCCTCTCTCCTCCACCACCACCTCCTCTCCCCTTTCTCTCTCCTTCCCCTCCTCTCTCCTCCCCCTCCACCACCTCCTCTCTACCCTTTCTCTCTCCTTCCCCTCCTCTCTCCTCCCCCTCCACCACCTCCTCTCTCCCCTTTCGCTCTCCTACCCCTCCTCTCTCCTCCCCCTCCACCACCACCTCTCTCCCCTTTCTCTCTCCTACCCCTCCTCTCTCCTCCCCCTCCACCACCTCCTCTCTCCCCTTTCTCTCTCCTACCCCTCCTCTCTCCTCCCCCTCCACCACCTCCTCTCTCCCCTTTCTCTCTCCTACCCCTCCTCTCTCCTCCCCCTCCACCACCTTCTCTCTCCCCTTTCTCTCTCCTACCCCTCCTCTCTCCTCCCCCTCCACTACCTCCTCTCTCCCCTTTCTCTCTCCTACCCCTCCTCTCTCCTCCCCCTCCACTACCTCCTCTCTCCCCTTTCTCTCTCCTACCCCTCCTCTCTCCTCCCCCTCCACCACCACCTCCTCTCCCCTTTCTCTCTCCTCCTCCCCCTCTCTCCACCACCACTTCTCTCCCCTTTCTCTCTTCTCCCCCTCCTCTCTCCCCTTTCTCTCTCCTCCGCCTCCACCACCCCCCCTCTCTCTCTCCTTCCCCTCCACCACCCCCCCTCTCTCTCCTTCCCCTCCACCAACCCCCTCTCCCTTTCCCTCCACCACCCCCCTCTCTCTCTCCACCACCTCCTCTCTCCCCTTTCTCTCTCCTCTCTCTCAGACCTGGATAAGTTGGACAGTGAGAAGAATGAGATGAACCAGACGGATATAGCTGCACTGCATCATTTCTACTCTCGACACATAGACTTCCCTGATGACCAAACCCTCACTGTGCTCTTTGGACAGGTAAGGAGGATAGGATCTAGTTCTTATACATCTATGTTACAGCAGCTCTGCATCATCACTACTGCTGTGGTCACAGTCACGGGTAGCCTGGCTGACTCGACTCGCGTGGGACACGGGTAGCCTGGCTGACTCGACTCGCGTGGGACACGGGTAGCCTGGCTGACTCGACTCGCGTGGGACACGGGTAGCCTGGCTGACTCGACTCGCGTGGGACACGGGTAGCCTGGCTCGCGTGGGACACGGGTAGCCTGGCTCGCGTGGGACACGGGTAGCCTGGCTCGCGTGGGACACGGGTAGCCTGGCTCGCGTGGGACACGGGTAGCCTGGCTCGCGTGGGACACGGGTAGCCTGGCTCGCGTGGGACACGGGTAGCCTGGCTCGCGTGGGACACGGGTAGCCTGGCTCGCGTGGGACACGGGTAGCCTGGCTCGCGTGGGACACGGCTCGCGTGGGGCACGGGTAGCCTGGCTCGCGTGGGACACGGCTCGCGTGGGGCACGGGTAGCCTGGCTCGCGTGGGGCACGGGTAGCCTGGCTCGCGTGGGGCACGGGTAGCCTGGCTCGCGTGGGGCACGGGTAGGAGAGCTGTGACACTGATCTGGACAGGAGGTTGTTGTAAATGCAGTATTCAAACTGAAATGTGCGGATCTTTGATTAGTTCTCTCAACAATGTTTTTTTCTTTCCTGCGGGTCGAGCTGTCAGCTGCCAGTCTCTTCTCTCTTTCCGGCTCTCTCTCCCTCTCTTTCCGGCTCTCTCTCTCTCTCTTTCTGTCTGTCTGTCTGTCTGTCTGTCTGTCTGTCTGTCTGTCTGTCTACACACAGACATAATCCCCTGAATGCCTCCATGACACCAGACTTCTCACCCACTCAGGACAGCCCTGAGGGACCTGACCTTTAACCTTTTAGTTTCATTACATTAGTCAGGACAGACCACTAGCATTTCTTGTCTGCTACCACGAGGATTACCATATTTGGTAGTCTGCTACCATATTTGTCCTTACACGTCTGCTCTCTCTCTCTCCCACCTGTCTCTCTACCTCCCCCCTGTACCCCTTCGACCCCCCCTGTACCCCTTCGAGCCCCCCCTCACCTTCTCCCACCTGTCTCTCTACCTCCCCCCCCACCTGTCTCTCTACCTCCCCCTGTAGGTAAACTGTAATGGATTCACCATAGAGGATGAGGAGCTGTCTCATCTGGGCTCTGCTGTGTTCCCTGAGTAAGTCTACAATGTTGTCACTGTCTGGACCCATTCACACCACTGGCAGTACAGGAACTGTACAAACAGGAACTGTACAAACAGGAACTGTACAAACAGGAACTGTACAAACAGGAACTGTACAAACAGGAACTGTAGTAACAGGAACTGTAGTAACAGGAACTGTACAAACAGGAACTGTAGTAACAGGAACTGTACAAACAGGAACTGTAGTAACAGGAACTGTACAAACAGGAACTGTAGTAACAGGAACTGTAGTAACAGGAACTGTTGGATTCAACATTTTGAACATTCAGATATTAAATGCATTTTAGGAAAGAAGAGTAGAATCACAATCATTACGAATGAATGACACATCATTATCTTCATTTCTCCCCCCTCTCTCCCCCCTCTCTCCCCCCTCTCTCCCCCTCTCTCTCTCTCTCCCTCTCTCTCCCCTCTCTCCTCCCTCTTTCCCCCCTCTTTCCCCCCTCTTTCCCCCTCTTTCCCCCCTCTTTCCCCCTCTTTCCTCCCTCTCTCCTCCCTCCCTCTTTCCCCCCTCCCTTTCTCCCCTCTCCCTCTCCTCCCTCCCTTTCTCCCCTCTCCCTCTCCTTCCTCTCTCTCCCCTCTCTCTCCCCTCTCTCTCCCCTCTCTCCCCTCTTTCCCCCCTCTTTCCCCCCTCTCTCCCCCTCTCTCCCCCCTCTCCCCCTCTCTCCCCCTCTCCCCTCCCCTCCCTCTCTCCTCCCTCTCTCCTCCCTCTCTCCTCCCTCTTTCCTCGCTCCCTCTCCCCTCCCTCTTTCCTCGCTCCCTCTCCCCCCTCCCTCTCCCCCCTCCCTCTCCCCCCTCCCTTTCCTCCCTCTCTTCCCCCTCTCTTCCCCCCCTCCTCCCCCTCTCTTCCCCCTCTCTCCTCCCTCTCCTCCCCCACTCCTCCCCCTCTCTCCCCTCTCCTCCCCCTCTCTCCCCCTCTCCTCCCTCTCTCTCCCCTCTCTCCTCCCCCTCTCCCCCTCTCTCCTCTCTCCCTCTCTTCCCTCTCTCTTCTCCCTCCCTTCCCCCTCCTCCTTCTCCCTCCCCCTCCTCTCTCCTCTCTCTCCCCCCTCTTTCCTCCCCCTCTTTCCTCCCCCTCTTTCCTCCCCCTCTTTCCTCCCCCTCTTTCCTTCCTCTCTCCTCCCTCTCTCCTCCCTCCCTCTCTCCTCCCCCTCTCCCCCCTCTTTCCCCCCCTCTTTTCTCCCCTCTCCTCCCTCTTTTCTCCCTCTTTCCTCCCCCTCTCTCCCCCCTCTCTCCCTCTCTCCTCCCTCTTTCCTCGCTCCCTCTTTCCTCCCTCCCTCTCCCCCCTCCCTCTTCCCCTCCCTTTCCTCCCTCTCTTCCCCCTCTCCCCCCTCCCTCTTCCCCTCCCTTTCCTCCCTCTCTTCCCCCTCTCTTCCCCCTCTCTTCCCCCTCTCTTCCCCCCCTCCTCCCCCTCTCTTCCCCCCCTCTTCCCCCTCTCTTCCCCCCTCTTCCCCCCCCTCTTCCCCCCTCTTCCCCCTCTTCCCCTCTCTTCCCCCTCTCTTCCCCCTCTCTTCCCCCTCTCCCCCCTCCCTCTTCCCCTCCCTTTCCTCCCTCTCTTCCCCCTCTCTTCCCCCTCTCTTCCCCCTCTCCCCCCTCCCTCTTCCCCTCCCTTTCCTCCCTCTCTTCCCCCTCTCTTCCCCCTCTCTTCCCCCTCTCTTCCCCCCCTCCTCCCCCTCTCTTCCCCCCCTCCTCCCCCTCTCTTCCCCCCCTCTTCCCCCCTCTTCCCCCCCTCCTCCCCCTCTCTTCCCCCCCTCTTCCCCCTCTCTTCCCCCCTCTTCCCTCTCTCCCCTCTCTCCCCTCTCTTCTCCCTCCCCTCTCTCCCCTCTCTTCTCCCTCCCTTCCCCCTCCTCCCTCCCCCTCCCTCCTCCCTACCCCTCCTCTCTCCTCTCTCTCCCTCTTTCCTCCCCCTCTTTCCTCCCCCTCTTTCCTTCCTCTCTCCTCCCTCCCTCTCTCCTCCCCCTCTCTCCCCCCTCTTTCCCCCCCTCTTTCCTCCCCCCCTCTCTCCCCCTCTTTTCCCCCTCTTTCCTCCCTCCCTTTCTCCCCTCTCCTCCCTCTCTCTCCCCTCTCCCTCTCCTCCCTCTCTCTCCTCCCTCTTTCTCCCTCTTTCCTCCCCTCTTTCCTCCCTCCCTCTCTCTCCCTCTCCTCTCCCTCTCCTCCCTCTCTCCTCCCTCTCTCCTCCCTCTCCCCCCCTCCCTCTCCCCCTCTCTTCCCCCCCTCTCTTCCCCCCCTCCTCCCCCTCTCTTCCCCCTCTCTCCCCCTCTCCTCCCTCTCTCCTCTCTCCCTCTCCCCCCTCCTCTCTCCCCCCTCTCTCCTCTCTCCCTCTCCCCCCTCTCTCCCTCTCTCCCTCTCCCCCTCTCTCCCTCTCCCCCTCTCCTCTCTCCCTCTTTCCTCCCTCCCTCTCCCCCTTTCCTCCCTCTCCCCCTTTCCTCCCTCTCCCCCTTTCCTCCCTCTCCCCCTTTCCTCCCTCTCCCCCTTTCCTCCCTCTCCCTCTTTCCTCTCCCTCTCTTCCCCCTCTCTTCCCCCTCTCTTCCCCCTCTCTCCTCTCTCCCTCTTTCATCCCCCTCTTTCATCCCCCTCTTTCCTCCCCCTCTTTCCGCCCTCTCTCCTCCCTCTCCCCCCCCCCTCTTTCCTCCCTCCCTCTCTCCCCCCTATCTCCTCTCTCCTTCTCCTCCCCCTCTTTCCTCCCTCCCTCTCACCTCCCTCTCCTCCCCCTCTCTTCCCTCTCTCTCCTCCCTCTTTCCTCTCTCTCCCTCTTTCCTCCCTCTTTCCTCCCTCTTTCCTCCCTCTTTCCTCCCTCTTTCCTCCCCCTCTTTCCTCTCCCCCCTCTTTCCTCCCTCCCTCTTTCCTCCCCCTCTCTCCTCTCCCCCTCTTTCCTCCCCCTCTTTCCTCCCCCTCTTTCCGCCCTCTCTCCTCCCTCTCCCCCCTCTTTCCTCCCTCCCTCTCTCCCCCCTCTCTCCTCTCTC
Organism: Oncorhynchus clarkii lewisi; assembly: GCF_045791955.1. NCBI lineage: Eukaryota > Metazoa > Chordata > Actinopteri > Salmoniformes > Salmonidae > Oncorhynchus > Oncorhynchus clarkii. The sequence goes on along the minus strand of NC_092171.1, from coordinate 41,210,662 downwards.
CCTCTCCTCCCTCTCCCCCCTCTTTCCTCCCTCCCTCTCTCCCCCCTCTCTCCTCTCTCCCTCTCCTCCCTCTCCTCCCTCTCCTTCCTCTCCTCCCTCTCCTCCCTCTCCTTCCTCTCCTCCCTCTCTCCTCTCTCCCTCCAGTGTAGCGTTGATGAACCATAGTTGTAGTCCTAACGTCATCGTCACCTATAAGGGGACAGTAGCTGAGGTACGAGCCGTGCAGGACATCCAGCCTGGAGACGAGGTGAGACCTGGCCTGAACACACGCTGAGACACACACACGCTGAGACACACACACGCTGAGACACACACACGCTGAGACACACACACGCCGAGGCACGCACACACGCCGAGGCACGCACACACGCCGAGGCACGCACACACACACAGACACACACACACACACGCTGAGACACACACACACACGCTGAGACACACGTTATGCTCTTCTATCCTCGTGGGGATTTTCCTTGCTTTACTTTTTAGGGTTTTTAGGTTCAAACAAGGATAAAAGAACCAAGCCACACACCCTGAACACTCACACACCATACCACACACCCAATAAACCTGAACTCTAACCCTGGTCCTGTTAACCCTTCCTCTTCCTCTCTCTGTGGAGGTCCTGTTAACCCTTCCTCTCTCTCTCTCTGTGGAGGTCCTGTTAACCCTTCCTCTCTCTCTCTCTCTGTAGAGGTCCTGTTAACCCTTCCTCTCTCTCTCCCTGTGTCTGTCCTGTTAACCCTTCCTCTCTCTTTGTGTAGATCTTCAACAGTTACATTGACCTGCTCTACCCGACAGACGACAGGAACGAGAGACTGAGGGATTCATACTTCTTTACCTGCGTGTGTAATGAGTGTGCCACGCGGTCTAAGGTACAGTACAATAACGTAGGAACCACAGACAAACGTAGTAACCACAGTACAATAACGTAGTAACCACAGTACAAACGTAGTAACCACAGTACAATAACGTAGTAACCACAGTACAATAACGTAGTAACCACAGACAAACGTAGTAACCACAGTACAAAAACAATAACGTAGTAACCACAGATGTACAAACCAGACCATACGGGGTCACTGTAACTAGCACACAGCCTATGAAAACACTACTACTACCACTACTACTACTACCACTACTACTAGTATTACTACTACTACTATTATTACTACTACTACCACTATTACTACTACTACCAATGCTATTACTATTAACAATACTACTATTACTACTACCATTGCTACTACTACTACTACTAGTATTACTACTACTACTACTACTACTACTACTACTAGTATTACTACTACTAGTATTACAACTACTACCACTACTACTAGTAGTAGTATTACTACTACTAGTATTAATACTACTACTACTACTACTACTAGTATTACAACTACTACTACTACTAGTATTACTACTACTACTACTAGTATTACTACTACTACTACTACTACTACTACTACTACTAGTATTACAACTACTACTACTACTAGTATTACTACTACTACTACTAGTATTACTACTAGTATTACTACTACCATTGCTACTACTACTAGTATTACTTCCAATACTACTACTACTACTATTACTACCAATACTAATACTACTACTACTACTACTACTACTACTAATACCAATACTACTACTACTACCAATACTAATACTACTACTACTACTAATACCAATACTACTACTACTACTACTAGTATTACTACTACCACTACTAGTATTGCTACTATTACTACCATTGCTGCTACTACTACTACTACTACTACCTCTACTACTATTACTACTACCAATACTACTACCAATACCAATACTACTATTACTACTACTACCACCAATACTACTACTACTACTCCTACTACCACTACTACTACTACCACTACTACTACTACTACTACCACTAATACTAATACCACTACTACTACTACTACTACCACTAATAATAATAATAATACTACTACTACTACTACTACTACTACTACTACTACAAGCAGCCCTGGTGTAAACCTACAGGAGGGTATCTCTCCAGGAACAGGGCTAACCTTCTCCTCTTCCCTCTCCATACAAGACAAGGACAATTCCTAAAACTGGGTGGGTCACACACTGTGACTGCAGTAAAGGTGTGAGACGCACTGCAGTAAAGAAGACTGCAGCTGTGTGTGTGTTAGTTATTGATCTGCGTGTCCTCGTGTGAAAACTAGAATACATGCAATCCCCTCTGGAGCCATTCTAGCCCTCATTTCGTTCAGTTTCAGATGTCTCTCTTTTGTCCCTCTCTTCTCTCTCTCTTCTGTCTCTCTTTTGTCTCTCTCTCTCCTGTGTCTCTTCTGTCTCTCTCTCTCTTCTGTCTCTCTCTTTGTCCTGTGTCTCTTTTGTCTCTCTTCTGTGTCTCTTTTGTCTCTCTCTTCTGTGTCTCTTTTGTCTCTCTCTTCTGTGTCTCTTTTGTCTCTCTCTCCTGTGTCTCTTTTGTCTCTCTCTCCTGTGTCTCTTTTGTCTCTCCTGTGTCTCTTTTGTCTCTCCTGTGTCTCTTCTGTCTCTCTCTCTTCTGTGTCTCTTCTGTCTCTCTCTCTTCTCTCTCTCCTTTGTCTCTCTCTTCTGTGTCTCTTCTGTCTCTCTCTCTTCTGTGTCTCTTCTGTCTTTCTCTCCTGTGTCTCTTCTGTCTCTCTCTCCTGTCTCTCTTCTGTGTCTCTTTTGTCTCTCTCTTCTGTGTCTCCTGTCTCTCTCTTCTGTGTCTCCTGTCTCTCTCTTCTGTGTCTCTTCTGTCTCTCTTCTCTTTCTTCTGTCTCTCTTCTGTCTCTCTCTTCTGTGTCTCTTCTGTCTCCCGTCTCTCTCTTCTGTCTCTCTTCTGTATCTCTCTCTTCTGTGTCTCTTGTCTCTCCTCTCTTCTGTGTCTCTTGTCTCTCTCCACTGTCTCTAGGATGGAGGTAAGATGGCGCTTCAAAAGTTGAGCTCTCCTCCACAGCCAGAGGAGGTCAGAAAGATGGTTCGCTATGCCAGGAATGTTATTGAAGAGTTCCGTAGAGCTAAGCACTACAAGAATATCCTTTTCTCTACTGTACACCTCTTACTTTCTACGCGTCCTTCGCTCTCTCCTTCTCTCCCTCCTTCTCTCCCTCCTTCGCTCTCTCCTTCTCTCCCTCCTTCTCTCCCTCCTTCTCTCCCTCCTTCTCTCCCTCCTTCGCTCTCTCCATCCCCACACTCACTTTATCTCCCTCCTTCTCTCCCTCCTTCTCTCCCTCCTTCTCTCCCTCCTTCTATACCTCCTTCTATACCTCTTCTCTCTCCTTCTCTCCCTCCTTCTCTCTCTCCCTCGCTCAAATCAGTTTATTTGTCACGTGCACAATATAGTGAGTGGTAAAGTGAAATGCATAATTGCCTCTCTTCCTCAACAGCGTAAATGAGCTAAGCGAATCAACAGCGTGAAGTAAATGAGCTAAGCGAATCAACAGCGTGAAGTAAATGAGCTAAGCGAATCAACAGCGTGAAGTAAATGAGCTAAGCGAATCAACAGCGTGAAGTAAATGAGCTAAGCGAATCAACAGCGTGAAGTAAATGAGCTAAGCGAATCAACAGCGTGAAGTAAATGAGCTAAGCGAATCAACAGCGTGAAGTAAATGAGCTAAGCGAATCAACAGCGTGAAGTAAATGAGCTAAGCGAATCAACAGCGTGAAGTAAATGAGCTAAGCGAATCAACAGACAAGTTGATAAGTATGAAAAGAGCACAACAATCGGTATAAAAGAACAAGAGTTGACCCTTTTATACCTAACTCTGTAGGAGTCATTTTTATCTGTGCTCTTATGGCTGCTACCACAGTACCTGGATACAGTGTGGGAGGGGAGGTTTGATTGACAGAGGGGGGGGGGGGTATGGAAATATGGAAATGTCAGGTATTCAGTTCCTGTGTTGTTTGTGACCCATGTAGACCCAAGCACAGCCAGAAGAGGACTGGCCACCCCACATAGCCTGGTTCCTCTCTAGGTTTCTTCCTAGGTTTTGGCCTTTCTAGGGAGTTTTTCCTAGCCACCGTGCTTCTACACCTGCATTGCTTGCTGTTTGGGGTTTTAGGCTGGGTTTCTGTACAGCACTTTGAGATATCAGCTGATGTAAGACGGGCATTATAAATACATTGATTGATTGTAGTAGGTCCAGTACCAGTAGGTCCAGTACTAGTAGGTCCAGTACTAGTAGGTCCAGTACCAGTAGGTCCAGTACCAGTAGGTCCAGTACGGTCCAGTACCAGTAGATCCAGTACTAGTAGGTCCAGTACTAGTAGGTCCAGTACCAGTAGGTCCAGTACCAGTAGGTCCAGTACTATCTTCCCTTCCACACACATCACTCCTGTTATGAACCTTAGCCCACAGTCAAATTCCCTTTCTCCTCTCTTTATACCCTTTATACTGTGAGCTCATTGGACTGGTGGAAGCAGTATTGAGTCTAACCCTCTAGCACCACCCTAGTGATCTATGTGATGTATTGTCTGTAACCCTCTAGTACCACCCTAGTGATCTATGTGCTGTATTGAGTCTAACCCTCTAGCACCACCCTAGTGATCTATGTGCTGTATTGAGTCTCTAACCCTCTAGCACCACCCTAGTGATCTGCAGAGTTCTGTCCAGGTCTGTGCCCAAACATTTATTTTGAAAATCCACCTCTCCAGAAATAAATCTCACTGTTGTCGCTTGTTATAGACCCCCCCTCAGGCCCCAGCTGTGCCCTGGGCACCGTATGTGAGTGAATTGCCCCCCATTTATCTTCAGAGTTCGTGTTAGATGACCTAAACTGGGATATGCTTAACACCCCGCCTGTCCTACATTCTAAGCTAGATGCCCTCAATCTCACACAAATCAAGGAACCTACCAGGTACAACCCTAAATCCGTAAACACGGGCACCCTCATAGATGTCATCCTGACCAACCGGCCCTCTAAATACACCTCTGCTGTCTTCAACCAGGATCTCAGCGATCACTGCCTCATTGCCTGTGTTCGCTACGGGTCCGCGGACAAACGACCACCCCTCATCACTGTCAAACGCTCCCTAAAACACTTCAGCAAGCAGGCCTTTCTAATCGACCTGGCCCGGGTATCCTGGAATGATATTGACCTAATTCCGTCAGTAGAGGACGCCTGGTTATTCTTTAAAAGTGTTTTTCTCACCATCTTAAAAAGCACGCCCCATTCAAAAAATGTAGAACTAAGAACAGATGTAGCCCTTGGTTCACTCCAGACCTGACTGCCCTTGACCAGCACAAAAACATCCTGTGGCGTACTGCATTAGCATCGAATAGCCCCCGTGATATGCAACTGTTCAGGGAAGTTAGGAACCAATATGCACAGGCAGTTAGGAAAGCTAAGGCTAGTTTTTTCAAACAGAAATTTGCATCCTGTAGCACAAACTCCAAAAAGTTCTGGGACACTGTAAAGTCCATGGAGAATAAGAGAACCTCCTCCCAGCTGCCCACTGCACTGAGGCTAGGAATCATTTTCACCACCGATAAATCCACAATAATTGATCATTTCAATAAGCATTTTTCTACGGCTGGCCATGCTTTCCACCTGGCTACCCCTACCCCGGTCAACTGCCCTGCACCCCCCACAGCAACTTGCCCAAGCCTCCCCATTTCTCCTTCACCCAAATCCAGATAGCCAATGTTCTGAAAGAGCTGCAAGATCTGGACCCCTACAAATCAGCCGGGCTAGACAATCTGGACCCTCTCTTTCTAAAATGATCTGCCGCAATTGTTGCAACCCCTATTACTAGCCTGTTCAACCTCTCTTTCGTGTCTTCTGAGATTCCCGAACATCCCCCTCTTCAAAGGGGGGGGGGGGGGGGGGACACTCTAGACCCAAACTGCTACAGACCTACAGTGGAGCAAAAAAGTATTTAGTCAGCCACCAATTGTGCAAGTTCTCCCACTTAAAAAGATGAGGCCTGTAATTTTCATCATAGGTACACTTCAACTATGACAGACAAAATGAGAAGAAAAAAATCCAGAAAATCACATTGTAGGATTTTTAATGAATTTATTTGCAAATGATGGTGGAAAATAAGTATTTGGTAACCTACAAACAAACAAGATTTCTGGCTCTCACAGACCTGTAACTTCTTCTATAAGAGGCTCCTCTGTCCTCAACTCGTTACCTGTATTAATGGCACCTGTTTGAACTTGTTATCAGTATAAAAGACACCTGTCCACAATCTCAAACAGTCACACTCCAAACTCCACTATGGCCAAGACCAAAGAGCTGTCAAAGGACACCGGAAACTAAATTGTAGACCTGCACCAGGCTGGGAAGACTGAATCTGCAATAGGTAAGCAGCTTGGTTTGAAGAAATCAACTGTGGGAGCAATTATTAGGAAATGGAAGACATACAAGACCACTGATAATCTCCCTCGATCTGGGGCTCCACGCAAGATCTCACCCCGTGGGGTCAAAATGATCACAAGAACGGTAAGCAAAAATCCCAGAACCATACGGGGGACCTAGTGAATGACCTGCAGAGAGCTGGGACCAAAGTAACAAAGCCTACCATCAGTAACACACTACGCCGCCAGGGACTCAAATCCTGCAGTGCCAGACGTGTCCCCCTGCTTAAGCCAGTACATGTCTAGGCCCGTCTGAAGTTTGCTAGAGAGCATTTGGATGATCCAGAAGAATATGGTCAGATGAAACCACAATAGAACTTTTTGGTAAAAACTCAACTCGTTGTGTTTGGAGGACAAAGAATGCTGAGTTGCATCCAAAGAACACCATACCTACTGTGAAGCATGGGGGTGGGAACATCATGCTTTGGGGCTGTTTTTCTGCAAAGGGACCAGGACGACTGATCTGTGTAAAGGAAAGAATGATTGGGGCCATGTATCGTGAGATTTTGAGTGAAAACCTCCTTCCATCAGCAAGGGCATTGAAGATGAAACGTAGCTGGGTCTTTCAGCATGACAATGATCCCAAACACACCGCCCGGGCAACAAAGGAATGGCTTCGTAAGAAGCATTTCAAGGTCCTGCAGTGGCCTAGCCAGTCTCCAGATCTCAACCCCATAGAAAATCTTTGGAGGGAGTTGACAGTCCGTGTTGCCCAGCAACAGCCCCAAAACATCACTGTTCTAGAGGAGATCTGCATGGAGGAATGGGCCAAAACACCAGCAACAGTGTGTGAAAACCTTGTGAAGACTTACAGAAAACGTTTGACCTCTGTCAAAGGGTATATAACAAAGTATTGAGAAACTTTTGTTATTGACCAAATACTTATTTTCCACCATAATTTGCAAATAAATTCATTAAAAATCCTACAATGTGATTTTTTTCCCCTAATTTTGTCTGTCATAGTTGAAGTGTACCTATGATGAAAATTACAGGCCTCTCTCATCTTTTTAAGTGGGAGAACTTGCACAATTGGTGGCTGACTAAATACTTTTTTGCCCCACTGTATATCCATCCTACCCTGCCTTTCTAAAGTCTTCGAAAGCCAAGTTAATAAACAGATTACCGACCATTTAGAATCCCACCGTACCTTCTCTGCTCTGCAATCTGGTTTCAGCGCTGGTCATGGGTGCACCTCAGCCACGCTCAAGATCCTAAACTATATCATAACCGCCATCGATAAGAGACAATACTGTGCAGCCGTCTTCATCGACCTGGCCAAGGCTTTCGACTCTGTCAATCACGCATTCTTATCGGCAGACTCAACAGCCTTGGTTTCTCAAATGATTGCCTCGCCTGGTTCACCAACTACTTCTCTGATAGATTTCAGTGTGTCAAATCAGAGGGCCTGTTGTCTGGACCTCTGGCAGTCTCTATGGGGGTGCCACAGGGTTACATTCTCGGGCCGACTCTTTTCTCTGTATATATCAATGATGTCGCTCTTGCTGCTAGTGATTCTCTGATCCACCTCTACGCAGACGACATCATTCTGTATACTTCTGGCCCTTTGGACACTGTGTTAACTACCCTCCAGACGAGCCTCAATGCCACACAACTCTCCTTCCGGGGCCTCCAACTGCTCTTAAAAGCTAGTAAATGAAATGCATGCTCTTAACCGATCGCTGGACAACTACAAATACCTAGGTGTCTGGTTAGACTGTAAACTCTCCTTCCAGACTCACATCAAACATCTCCAATCCAAAATTAAATCTAGAATCGGCTTCCTATTTTGCAACAAAGCATCCTTCACTCCTGCTGCCAAACATACCCTCATAAAACTGACTATCATACCGATCCTTGACTTTGGCGATGTCATCTACAAAATAGCCTCCGACACTCTACTCAGCAAACTGGATGCAGTCTATCACAGTGCCATCCGTTTTGTCACCAAAGCCCCACCACTGTGACCTGTATGCTCTCGTTGGCTGGCCCTCGCTTCATATTCATCGCCAAACCCACTGGCTCCAGGTCATCTATAAGTCTTTGCTAGGTAAAGCTCCGCCTTATCTCAGCTCACTGGTCACCATAGCAGCACCCACCCGTAGCACTGCGCTCCAGCAGGTATATTTCACTAGTCGTCCCCAAAGCCAACTCTTCCTTTGGCCGCCTTTCCTTCCAGTTCTCTGCTGCCAATGACTGGAACGAATTGCAAAAATCATTGAAGCTGGAGACTCTTACCTCCCTCTCTAACTTAAAGCATCAGCTGTCAGAGCAGCTTACCGATCACTGCAGCTGTACCCAGCCCATCTGTAAATAGCCCATCCAACCAACTACCTACCTCATCCCCATATTTGTTTTGTTTTTCTGCTCTTTTGCACACCAGTATTTCTACTTGCACATTCAACTTCTGCACATCTGTCACTAATGTTAATGCCAAATTGTAATTATTTCACCTCTATGGCCCATTTATTGCCTTACCTCCCTACTCTTCTACATGTGCACACACTCTATATAGATTTTTCTATTGTGTTATTATCTGTACGCTTGTTTATTCCATGTGTAACTCTGTGTTGTTGTTTGTGTCACACTGTTTTGCTTTATCTTGGCCAGGTCGCAGTTGTAAATGAGAACTTGTTCTCAACTAGCCTACCTGGTTAAATAAAGGTGTTCTCAACTAGCCTACCTGGTTAAATAAAGGTGTTCTCAACTAGCCTACCTGGTTAAATAAAGGTGTTCTCAACTAGCCTACCTGGTTAAATAAAGGTGAAATAAATAAATAAATAATCTGTTGTATTGAGTCCTTGACCCTCTAGCACCCCCTAGTGACCTGCTGGAGATCTGTGAGTTGAGCCAGGAGAAGATGAGCTCTATATTTGCAGACACTAACGTGTACGTGCTTCACATGATGTACCAGGCCATGGGAGTCTGTCTGTACATGCAGGACTGGGACGGAGCCATGAGCTACGGAGAGAAGATCATTCAACCATACAGGTGACTAAAACATACAGCAGACGCTTTTATCCAAAGAGACTTATTCATGTGTACAAGAAACGCTATTTTTGAGTAAAGGAAGTCTCCCTCTGAGTGAAGGAAGTCTCCCTCTGAGTGAAGGAAGTCTCCCTCTGAGTGAAGGAAGTCTCCCTCTGAGTGAAGGAAGTCTCCCTCTGAGTGAAGGAAGTCTCCCTCTGAGTGAAGGAAGTCTCCCTCTGAGTGAAGGAAGTCTCCCTCTGAGTGAAGGAAGTCTCCCTCTGAGTGAAGGAAGTCTCCCTCTGAGTGAAGGAAGTCTCCCTCTGAGTGAAGGAAGTCTCCCTCTGAGTGAAGGAAGTCTCCCTCTGAGTGAAGGAAGTCTGCCTCTGAGTGAAGGAAGTCTCCCTCTGAGTGAAGGAAGTCTCCCTCTGAGTGAAGGAAGTCTCCCTCTGAGTGAAGGAAGTCTCCCTCTGAGTGAAGGAAGTCTCCCTCTGAGTGAAGGAAGTCTGCCTCTGAGTGAAGGAAGTCTCCCTCTGAGTGAAGGAAGTCTCCCTCTGAGTGAAGGAAGTCTCCCTCTGAGTGAAGGAAGTCTGCCTCTGAGTGAAGGAAGTCTCCCTCTGAGTGAAGGAAGTCTCCCTCTGAGTGAAGGAAGTCTCCCTCTGAGTGAAGGAAGTCTCCCTCTGAGTGAAGGAAGTCTCCCTCTGAGTGAAGGAAGTCTCCCTCTGAGTGAAGGAAGTCTCCCTCTGAGTGAAGGAAGTCTCCCTCTGAGTGAAGGAAGTCTCCCTCTGAGTGAAGGAAGTCTCCCTCTGAGTGAAGGAAGTCTCCCTCTGAGTGAAGGAAGTCTCCCTCTGAGTGAAGGAAGTCTCCCTCTGAGTGAAGGAAGTCTCCCTTTACTTTCAATGCATTTTCCTTCAAAAGCTGGGTAAACGCGCTCCCCAAATAAAATAAAAAATTCTGTAAACAGCGTTTACATTTCACTACCCAGCCTGTTCTCTGATTGGTTCATCTCTCCTGTGTGTCCAGTGTCTACTACCCAGCCTGCTCTCTGATTGATTGTTTCATCTCTCCTGTGTTTCCAGTGTCCACTACCCAGCCTATTCTCTGAACGTGGCCTCCATGTACCTGAAACTGGGCCGTCTCTACCTGGGACTTGAGAGGAAGACCCAGGGAGTCAAGGCATTAAAGAAGGTAAACCCTGTCATTCACCAGGGCATTCAGGAAGTACACACACACACACACATTGATCAATTGAATCAGGTGTGTTACTACAGAGATGGAATACCCAGGGTTTGTATTTCTGTAGCTCTCTGGCGTAGTCAGATATCCCTGACCTAGGGTTCCCACTAAATGTCCAAGCTGCAAAGTCCAAATTTGCTGAATCGTAAAAATGTATGAAAAATAAATAATAATAATAATTCAAAGTTAGGCATACGCTTTTCAGAGTGGTTAGGTTTAAAACCAGTTTTTTTTTTTTAAATATATAGTTTTTTGAAATAGGCAGGGTCTTTGTAACTTGGCTAGATAGTGACGACCAACAAACGTTAATGTGTAACGTGTCACTTCCTGATTTCCTGTCCAGGCGATCGCCATCATGGAAGTGGCTCATGGGAAGGATCACCACTACGTAACTGAGGTCAAACAAGAGGTGGAGGAGCTGAAATAAGGAGGAGGTGAAGAAGAAGAGGAAGGAGTGAGGGAGGAAGAGAGCACAAAGGGCTTCTCCAAATCCTGGGGCAAACAAAAACATATTTTTTTTAAATCTACAAAACTAAACAGCTGCACGGCATGCATCCTATACCTCTCTTTTTATGTGTATCTCTCTCCATCTCCCTCTCGGTCTCTGGTCAAATCAGTTATTTTTTGTTTGTCATGCAGGCAGGCAGTTAACCAGTCGGTGAAAGAGACAATGTGACCCCGGTATTTCTGTTTGTCGGTTGTCTTAGACAGTACGTGTCTAGGGTGTTTTTATGTACTGGCTAGCAGTATTTGCTGTAACTGGCAAGGACAGTTGTCTTGTTTTTAGTTTTGTTATTGGCCTGGACTAGCCTCGTATCTGCCTAAACTGTTATGAAAAATGAACTCGTGAATTTACAAATGACGTTTGTATTAAAGCGATGACGGGTTTCTCTCCTCTCATACAAGGTAGCAAAGTGAGAGAACAATACCAAAAAAAATAAATCATTAATTGTTATGAATATGTCCGAACTTTAAATCATTTGCGTTTGTCTTACAACACGAACCGTGTTGAACAACTTTTGTCCTTTTTGCCTGTTTTATAAAATCAGAAGTGTTGCATGTTTTCTCTCTCATATACTGTCTTTGTACCGACCTGTAAGGAAGCAGGGTTGTAGTCTTTGTACCGACCTGTAAGGAAGCAGGGTTGTAGTCTTTGTACCGACCTGAAAGGAAGCAGGGTTGTAGTCTTTGTACCGACCTGTAAGGAAGCAGGGTTGTAGTCTTTGTACCGACCTGTAAGGAAGCAGGGTTGTAGTCTTTGTACCGACCTGTAAGGAAGCAGGGTTGTAGTCTTTGTACCGACCTGTAGAGAAGCAGGGTTGTAGTCTTTGTACCGACCTGTAAGGAAGCAGGGTTGCCCTCAAATTCGGTTTTAATTCCAAAAGTAAATCAAATTTCAAATGTTTCTCATTGGCTAGAATATAAATTTCAACGTGCTTCCTGAATTGACTGGAGTTGATATGGGAATTGGCCCCCAACCCTGAAGGGAAGTAATTTTCCACATCGTTCATTCAATGTCATCACATAGATTTTGTTGTTGTTGTTGAAACAACGTTGATTAATCAGTTTCTGCCTAGTAAGATGACTGTAAAACCCTCAATATTAACCTAAACCTTTAGGGGAATGAAAACATACCTGGCCCTGGATCACAATCTCTTTCCTGGGAACCCCAAGGGGTGCATGTTTCTGCTGTTGCCCTAGCATTACGGACTATTTCAAATAATCAACACAATAACAAGCTCTGCTTATTTGAAACGGCTGTGTAGTGCTCTGTAGCTCAGTTGGTAGAGTATGACGCTTGTAAACGCCAGGGTAGTGGGTTCGATTCCCGGGACCACTCATACGTAAAACGTATGCATGCGTGGGATAAAAGCGTCTGCTGAATGGTATATATATTAGGACCAAAAACCCCAAAACTTTGAGATCCCCAGAACTGAGTTCAGAAAACGTCTGGCTTAGAGACGACTTCCACTTCACCTCACTTCCCCTCTGTACTGTGGTTGGTTTGAGTGTGTCGGACATCAGACATGGAAACCCAAATAAAACAGAAAACAGAGAATGTTGTTTTGTTTGTTTATTCACTTGTATGGTCTACAAACCTTCTTTTCTCCTTTGAAACAAACTCCTTTTTTATTCAGTTTGATCTGTTATGAATATCATAATGATCCTCGGATGAACCAAAAGGAGGAGGAAGTCCGGTACTTCCTGGGGAAATGGAAGCAGAAATAGTACACCTCACGCACTGGTTGAGTTCCTACCCGACGACATGTATCAACCAATGGTTTCCTGCCACATCATCGACTGTGCAGTCAGGCATCGAATGCCTATATATCATGATGTGGTTATCTCTTCACTCTTGGCATTTTGAGCAAAATTATTTAATCAATTCAATTCAGCAAATAATTTTGAATGGATTGATGACCTCATATTTGAGCATGTATGGCCTCATTCAGAAAATCCTCATTATTTCTTCTTCTTCTTCGAGATATTTTGGATACAGAAAGTCTCAAGGTTGTCCTCCACTTCAAGCCTGGATCTGTACTTGGTTTTCCAACACGGCCAAAAACATTAGAAGCCAAGCTCACACAGGTAGGCTGATTCGAATGGCAGGAGAGCTCTGATTTGACTATATCTTGTGAGAGCTGCGTAGTCTGTGTCAGATTTCAACCAGAACTCGCTGTCTTTGCAACTGAAGTTCACAGGTCAGCTGATCCTGGATTTCCATGGAGAGATGACGATGTCCACCAGAAAGGGGTGAGTGATCTTGATCTGAATCTTGGGAGCTGTTCTCTGGGACTTATTTTTCCAGACTGGACTTCAAGGTTGTCAAGTAATCACTCATTATCGCCAATGGCATCGTTCACTAGCGGCAGGGTAGCCTAGTGGTTAGAGCATTGGACTAGTAACCAAAAGGTTGCAAGTTCAAATCCCCGAGCTGACAAGGTACAAATCTGTCGTTCTGCCCCTGCACAAGGCAGTTAACCCACTAGGCCGTCATTGAAAATAAGAATTTGTTCTTAACTGACTTGCCTAGTTAAATAAAGGTAATAAAAATAAAGTGGCATCGTTCACTAGCGAGATGGTAGAATGGTATTGTGTCCGTTCTCAAGTGATGTTTTCCACAGCTCTACCTTTCTTTCGGGAACATTTCAAAAAAAAACTTGGGCTTCTGACAAATTGCAGAGACAGATTCAGGGAGTTCAGCTTTTCAAAGATATCTGATATCAGCTCTTCTTCTTTTACCCAGAGTGGCAAGTGCTTCCCGGTGGTGATTCCCACTGCACATTACGAGTCTTTTTTCGTTGTCGTTGTTGTTGTTGTTGTTGTTGTTGTTGTTGCTTTTAATTCTCCGGGCGAACCCAGTAATAGCCGGGGTTCCATCTGTGTAGATAACACCACAGGTATCCCACTTCAAATCATTCTCAAGGAAAAAATCAATCAGGATTTAAAAATAACTCCATGCCCAGTTGCCCCTCCTTTTTTGATTGATTTACAGAACAAACCAATGTCCTGAACCTCACAAAAGCAACAAAAAAAATAGGCCTCCTTCACCACATCCGTTGCCTCATCCAACTGTATGGCAAACTCCGACTCCCTGAATCGGGACATCAGCTGCTCGTTGGACGTATCTGACACTGCGCTGTCTGCTGTCACTGTCCTAACTATGTCAATGGCAGCCTGCTATTCCCCAATAGATTACGGCTTGGAGATGAGACGGGACACTTGCTGGTGTGCAGGCCACATTCCTTATCACGCTCTTCTGACAATCCATCCCCTGTCAAAAGTATCTTGTTTTGCCAACCAGATGCTTGGTTTCCAAATGCCGCTGTAATTTCGTTGGCTACAGTCTCTTGTTGTTGTCCAGAGACACTGAACATATGAGACAGTGAGGCCTCTGCTCCCCCACTTTTACTTCGACGAAGTTAAATCCGTATTCAAGGAAAACATCAAGGTGTTTTATTTCCCTCGTCCTAGTTTGTTGTTCCACTCGCGTTTTTTGTGTAGCTGCTGAATTTTCCTTTGGAATGAGATTTTTTTTTTTTTTTTGTCTTTCTCTGTTTTTGCAAGTTAGTTTACATTAGCCTCACAGTAGTCCCCCTTGGCATTAGCCCGCCTAACCTACACGTAAAAATCCCAGACAAAAACACTTATTTTTCTAATTATCTTTCGCAAAAAGATTGATAAGTCCCATACAATAACCTATATTTGTATTTTAATAAAAAAAATTAAAAAAATTTAATTGGTGTGGCAACCCCACTGCATCCTGTTTGCAACAAGGCTCTAAAGTAAAACTGATAAAAATGTGACGAAGAAATGCACTTTTTGTCCTGAATACGAAGCGTTATGTTTGGGGCAAATCCAACACGTCACTGAGTACCATCATGGTGGTGGCTGCATCATGTTATGAGTGCTTGTCATTGGCAAGGAATAGGGAGTTTTTTTAGGATAAAAATAAACAGAATACAGCTAAGCACTGGCAAAATCCTAGTGGAAAACTTGGTTCAGTCTGCTTTCCAACAGACACTGGGAGACAAATTCATATTTCAGCAGGACAATAACCTAAAACACAAGGCCAAATATACACTGGAGTTGCTTACCAAGAGGCTACGACTGAGGACAGGAACAAGTACAGGAAGTCCTGCTACGACCTCCGCAGAGTCATCAAACTAGCAAAAGGACAATATAGGAATAAGGTGGAATCATATTACACAGGCTCTGATGCCTGCCCATGTGTCAGGGGCTACAGTCTCTATTATGGATTACAAAGGAAGACCCAGCCGTGATCCGCCCAACGATGCCTCTCTTCCAGACAAACGCAATGTATGTGATGCACGCTTCGACAATAACAACACCGTGCCGTGCGTGAGTCCCCCCCCCCACCAACCCAGAGAACTGGGTGATCCCGCTCTCTAAGGCCGGCACGAGGAAGGTATTTAATCAGGTTAACAGGGGGCTAGAAGGTATTCCAGGGAGCGTTCTCAGAGCAGTTCAGCTGGCAGGCATATTCAGGGTTATTTTCAACCTTTCCTTGTCCCAGTCTGTAATCCGCTCATGTCTTATAACCACCATCATTCATGTTCCCAAGAACTCTTTAAGGCTCCATGCCACAATGACTACCACCCTGTAGCACTCACATCTGTCATCGGGAAGTGCTTTGAGAGGCTGGTTATGGCAACACATCAACTTCCATCATCACCAAGACACCTTAGACCAGGGGTCTCCAGCCATGTTCCGGGAGTGCTTACAATCCTGTAGGTTTACACTCTAACCCCAGTTGTAACTAACCTGATTCAATTTATTAACCAGCTAATTATTAGAATCAGGTCGAAGTTAGATTAGGGTTGGACTGAAAACCTACAGGACGGTAGCTCTCCACTCCAATTTGCATACGGACCCCAACAGATCCATAGACGACGCAATATCAATTGCCCTCACCAACCTAGATAAGAGGAATATCAGTGGTGTATTGTACTTAAGTTAAAAATACTCTAAAGTACTACTTAGGTAAAACAATACTTTAAAGAACTACTTAATTCGTTTTTGTGGATATCTGTACTTTACTATTTATATTTTTGCCACTACATTCCTAAAGAAAATAATGTACTTTTTACTCCATACATTTTCCCCTGACACCCAAAAAGTACTCGTTTACATTTGGACAGGAAAATGGTCAGATTCTTACACACTTATCAAGAGAACATCCCTGGTCCTCCCTACTGCCTCTGATCTGGAGGACTCACTAAACAGAGAACATCCCTGGTCATCCCTACTGCCTCTGATCTGGAGGACTCACTAAACAGAGAACATCCCTGGTCATCCCTACTGCCTCTGATCTGGGGGACTCACTAAACAGAGAACATCCCTGGTCACCCCTACTGCCTCTGATCTGGAGGACTCACTAAACAGAGAACATCCCTGGTCCTCCCTACTGCCTCTGATCTGGAGGACTCACTAAACAGAGAACATCCCTGGTCATCCCTACTGCCTCTGATCTGGAGGACTCACTAAACAGAGAACGTCCCTGGTCATCCCTACTGCCTCTGATCTGGAGGACTCACTAAACAGAGAACATCCCTGGTCATCCCTACTGCCTCTGATCTGGAGGACTCACTAAACAGAGAACAGCCCTGGTCCTCCCTACTGCCTCTGATCTGGAGGACTCACTAAACAGAGAAAAGTTTTATTATTTAACATTTCATACTTAAGTATATTTTAGCAATTACATTTACTTTGAATACTTAAGTATATTTCAAATCAAATACTTTTAGACTTTTACTCAAGTAGTATTTTACTGGGTGACTCACTTTTACTTGAGTCATTTTCTATTAAGGTACAGAACCAGTCAACAGTCTGGACACACCTACTTATTCAAGGGTTTTTCTTTATTTTTTACTATTTTCTACATTGTAGAATAATAGTCAAAACATCAAAACTATGAAATAACACATATGAAAGCATGTAGTAACCAAAAAAGTGTTAAACAAATCAGAATATTCTCTCAACCAGCTTCATGAGGTAGTCACCTGGAATGCATTTCAATTAACAGGTGTGCCTTCTTAAGGGTTAATTTGTGGAATTTCTTAACCTTCTTAATGTGTTTCAGCCAATCAGTTGTGTTGTGACACGGTAGGGGTGGTGTACAGAAGATACCCCTATTTAGTACAAGACCAAGTCTATATTATGGCAAGAACAGCTCAAATAGGCAAAGAGAAACAACAGTCCATCATGTACAGTACATTACTGATCACATGTGTAGTACTGTACATGTGACCAGTAAGGTACTGTACATGTGACCAGTAAGGTACTGTACATGTGACCATTAAGGTACTGTACATGTGATCAGTATTGTACTATACATGTGACCAGTAAGGTAATGTACTATACATGTGACCAGTAAGGTAATGTACTATACATGTGACCAGTAAGGTACTGTACTATACATGTGACCAGTAAGGTAATGTACTATACATGTGACCAGTAAGGTAATGTACTATACATGTGACCAGTAAGGTAATGTACTATACATGTGACCGGTAAGGTAATGTACTATACATGTGACCGGTAAGGTAATGTACTATACATGTGACCAGTAAGGTAATGTACTATACATGTGACCAGTAAGGTAATGTACTATACATGTGACCAGTAAGGTAATGTACTATACATGTGACCAGTAAGGTAATGTACTATACATGTGACCAGTAAGGTAATGTACTATACATGTGATCGGTAAGGTAATGTACTATACATGTGACCGGTAAGGTAATGTACTATACATGTGACCGGTAAGGTAATGTACTATACATGTGACCAGTAAGGTAATGTACTATACATGTGACCAGTAAGGTAATGTACTATACATGTGACCAGTAAGGTAATGTACTATACATGTGACCAGTAAGGTAATGTACTATACATGTGACCAGTAAGGTAATGTACTATACATGTGACCAGTAAGGTAATGTACTATACATGTGACCAGTAAGGTAATGTACTATACATGTGACCAGTAAGGTACTGTACTATACATGTGACCAGTAAGGTACTGTACTATACATGTGATCGGTAAGGTAATGTACTATACATGTGACCGGTAAGGTAATGTACTATACATGTGACCGGTAAGGTAATGTACTATACATGTGACCAGTAAGGTACTGTACTATACATGTGATCAGTAATTGTCAAGTTGTCTAGGTGTTATAATTATTTCAGCTCTGCCCAAACTTGAAAACGGCTTGCTCAGCATACTGTACTGTACGTGTGATCAGGAATAGGTGTACTGTCGTGTGATCAGGAATAGGCATACTGTACTATACGTGTGATCGGGAATAGGCATACTGTACTGTCGTGTGATCAGGAATAGGCATACTGTACTGTACGTGTGATCGGGAATAGGCATACTGTACTATACGTGTGATCAGGAATAGGCATACTGTACTGTACGTGTGATCAGGAATAGGCATACTGTACTATACGTGTGATCAGGAATAGGCATACTGTACTGTACGTGTGATCAGGAATAGGCATACTGTACTGTACGTGTGACCAGGAATAGGCATACTGTACTGTACGTGTGATCAGGAATAGGCATACTGTACTGTACGTGTGATCAGGAATAGGCATACTGTACTGTACGTGTGATCAGGAATAGGCATACTGTACTGTACGTGTGATCAGGAATAGGCATACTGTACTGTACGTGTGATCAGGAATAGGCATACTGTACTGTACGTGTGATCAGGAATAGGCATACTGTACTGTACGTGTGATCAGGAATAGGCATACTGTACTGTACGTGTGATCAGGAATAGGCATACTGTACTGTACGTGTGATCAGGAATAGGCATACTGTACTGTACGTGTGATCAGGAATAGGCATACTGTACTGTACGTGTGATCAGGAATAGGCATACTGTACTGTACGTGTGATCAGGAATAGGCATACTGTACTGTCGTGTGATCAGGAATAGGCATACTGTACTGTACGTGTGATCAGGAATAGGCATACTGTACTGTACGTGTGATCAGGAATAGGCATACTGTACTGTTGTGTGATCAGGAATAGGCATACTGTACTGTACGTGTGATCGGGAATAGGCATACTGTACTATACGTGTGATCAGGAATAGGCATACTGTACTGTACGTGTGATCAGGAATAGGCATACTGTACTGTACATGGATACATGTCATAATTTGTTACTTTTATGAATTTTGTCTTGCTGCTTTTTGTTTTATGTTGCTCTGTCTGTATGCTACGTCTTGCTTGTCCTATGTTGCTCTGTCTGTATGCTATGTCTTGCTTGTCCTATGTTGCTCTGTCTGTATGCTACGTCTTGCTTGTCCTATGTTGCTCTGTCTGTATGCTACGTCTTGCTTGTCCTATGTTGCTCTGTCTGTATGCTACGTCTTGCTTGTCCTATGTTGCTCTGTCTGTATGCTACGTCTTGCTTGTCCTATGTTGCTCTGTCTGTATGCTATGTCTTGCTTGTCCTATGTTGCTCTGTCTGTATGCTATGTCTTGCTTGTCCTATGTTGCTCTGTCTGTATGCTATGTCTTGCTTGTCCTATGTTGCTCTGTCTGTATGCTATGTCTTGCTTGTCCTATGTTGCTCTGTCTGTATGCTATGTCTTGCTTGTCCTATGTTGCTCTGTCTGTATGCTATGTCTTGCTTGTCCTATGTTGCTCTGTCTGTATGCTATGTCTTGCTTGTCCTATGTTGCTCTGTCTGTATGCTACGTCTTGCTTGTCCTATGTTGCTCTGTCTGTATGCTACGTCTTGCTTGTCCTATGTTGCTCTGTCTGTATGCTACGTCTTGCTTGTCCTATGTTGCTCTGTCTGTATGCTACGTCTTGCTTGTCCTATGTTGCTCTGTCTGTATGCTATGTCTTGCTTGTCCTATGTTGCTCTGTCTATGCTATGTCTTGCTTGTCCTATGTTGCTATGTCTTGCTTGTTCTATGCTGCTATTGTCTATATTGTAATTGTTTTTAATAACCTGCCCAGGGACTGCGGTTGAAAATTAGCCGGCCGGCTAAAACCGGCACTTTTACTGAAACGTTGATTAATGTGCACTGTCCCTGTAAAAATAAAATAAACTCAAACTTAAACTTAAACATAAAAGGAGAGATATTTGAATCATACTAGATTAATTATGTGGCACTGTGTTATTCCTCAGATATTGTTTGCATACCCATAGTGCTCTGGTCTAAAGTAGTGCACTATATAGGGAATAGGGTTCCATAGGGCTCTGGTCTAAAGTAGTGCACTATATATAGGGAATAGGATTCCATAGGGCTCTGGTCTAAAGTAGTGCACTATATAGGGAATAGGGTTCCATAGGGCTCTGGTCTAAAGTAGTGCACTATATAGGGAATAGGGTTCCATAGGGCTCTGGTCTAAAGTAGTAGTAGTGTCCCCCACTGTTCATTAGTCTTGATGGGGGTAGTATGTCCCACTGTAAATTAGGCATGCACTCTCCTGGGTGAGTCAGCTGTTCAGCCTGGCCAATGGCCTGTCAATCATTAGCCCAAATGTCATTAGGGCACGCCGTACCAAAACGTTTCAAAAACGTAAAACAAAAACAAGACTTTCTTATTGGATAATGACAGAATATTTCCTTCCCGGTTTCAAAATCAAACCAAGTCTAATTGTATTTGTCACTTGCGCTGAATTTCAACAGTGAAATGGTTCCTTGCAACAATGCAGATTTAAGAAAGAATTTCATTAAAAAATATATATAACAAACAATTAAGGAGCAACAATAAAATAACAGTAGCGAGACGCTATAAACATTTATTCCCTTTTTGGCGCCTAATGAACACATCCCAGGATTCTGCTTTCAACAGGGGGATATACAGAGCTACAGAGGACTATAGCTAGAGGCTAAAAGACCGATCACATGTTCACTGTTTTATTAGTGAGCCCAGTGACTTCAAATTATATATTTTTCACCTTTAGTTAACTAGGCAAGTGAGTTTAAGAACAAATTCTTATTTACAAGGACGGGCTACCCCCGGGCAAACCTGGATGACTCTGCGCCAATTGTGCGCCGCCCGGTGGGACTCACAATCACGGCCGGATGTGATACAGCAGTTAAAATGAACATAAGTTATTTGCGTAGAGCCCTCCTATTGGTTGATTTTGGTATTTTTTTCAAGTTGGGGTTGGGATCATCTTTCTTCAGCCAGTTAGCAAGTCGGGAAATGTCAGCTTCCTAGTTCCGACAAGCATGTGAACGCAGCATAAAACTGGGTTCTGGTGAATGGGTTGGAGGCCTGGGATTAGAGCCCGGCAAGTGTATGAATTTTAAGCCCGAACCTTACCCAGGCCGTGACGTTCAGGCCCTAACTTAAACGAGCCCGATTTGCTTCTGCCAAATTTAAGGCCCGGCTATATTATGTGCAGCAGAGCATTATCAAACGGCTCAGCTTCAAAATGTCAGTGATACCAAAGTTCTGCCCTAGTTATTGATGAAAAAACAGACCCTACCCGGCCCTAAACCCCATGTATAATGTTGGGGCCGTCAGGCTCGGGTCAAGTAGCAGAGCTCTACCAATAACGAAGCTGAGTCTGGGGCTGTTGTGTTGGTCGGAGTAGAGGCTGGAACTTAGCGGCTGAGATTGTTCTGCTCGCAACTTGCAAAAAAAAAATATAGACCGTTTTTTTTGTCTCTTTTCTATGGAATTATCCTTCTGTCAGCCACCTAGGAGAGGGGAGTGAGGAAGAGGGGGGGTGTGAGGACGAGGGGAGAAGTGGGGGAGTGAGGATGATGGGGTGTTGAGGATAAGGGGAGAAAGAAGGGGAGTGAGGTAGGAATGATATGGAGGGGAGATGGTAGAGAGGAGGGAAAGGTGCGGATTTTTATTACACCTTTATTTAACCAGGTAGGCCAGTTGAGAACAAGTTCTCATTTACAACTGCGACCTGGCCAAGATAAAGCAAAGCAGTTCGACACAAACAACACGGAGTTACACCTGGAATAAACAAGCGTACAGTCAATAACACAATAGAGAAAAAAGAAAGTCTAAATACAGTGTGTGTAAATGAAGTAAGGAGGTAAGGCAATAAATAGGCCAATAGTGGCGAAGTAATTACAATTTAGCAAATTTACACTGGAGTGATATTTGTGCAGATGAGGATGTGCAAGTAGAAATACTGGTGTGCAAAAGAGCAGAAAAACAAATATGGGGATGAGGTAGGTAGTTGGATGGATGGGCTATTTACAGATGGTCTGTGTACAGCTGCAGCGATCGGTAAGCTGCTCTGACAGCTGATGCTTTAAAGTTAGTGAGGGAGATATTGCTATGGTGACCAGTGAGCTGAGATAAGGCAGAGCTTTACCTAGCAAAGGCTTAT
Source organism: Oncorhynchus clarkii lewisi (assembly GCF_045791955.1). Taxonomy (NCBI): domain Eukaryota; kingdom Metazoa; phylum Chordata; class Actinopteri; order Salmoniformes; family Salmonidae; genus Oncorhynchus; species Oncorhynchus clarkii. The sequence continues at coordinate 41,188,221 of NC_092171.1, read as the reverse complement.
AGATGACCTGGAGCAAGTGGGTTTGGCGACGAATATGTAGCGAGGGCCAGCCAACGAGAGCATACAAAGCTTACTTGAAGTCGTGAGAGCTGGTCAAACTTTTAGCTATTTGCCATTCTCAGTGCAGGTGGTACATCAAGCCCTGAATCCTTAGATCAGAGAAAGCCTGCAGGTCCTGATCTTTTGGATCCCTGCTTTTTAAATCTGGCAGCTGATTTCATAGCTGAACCACTTACAAATCTGTTCAATCTAACCCTGGAATGTAATGAAATTCCAAAGATCTGGAAATCAGCATTTGTCCTACCACTTTTAAAAGGGGGAGATCCAAATCTTTTAAATAATTATTGGCAAATCTCAACGCTGTCACCCCTGGTGAAATTTGATGGGCTTATGTCTGTTAAATTGTCTGTCTTTAATGGTGTGCCCCAAGGCTCTGTACTTAGTCCTCTCTTATTCACTATTTATATAAATGATTTAGACAAAAATGTCCAAAATGCACAACTTCATTTTTATGCTGATGATACTGTTATTTACTGTTGTGCCTCGTCTCTTACAAAAGCTTTCCAGAACATGCAAACTGCTATTTATACTGTTCAACATACCTTGTGTCAATTGAAGCTTATCCTCAATACTGACAAAACTAAACTAATGGTGTTTTCTAAAGCAAGAAATAGACCTCTGAACCTTTCACCTATTACTACCTGTCAGGGCAAGGAAATTGAGGTTGTAACCTGTTGGAGGAAATTATAGTTGAAATGATTAATTATGCATACATTTAAATTAGAACCAGTTATTTTAAAACTATTATATTATGGTATGAAATGTATGGGTTCTTGGTTAAGCTGTTACTGAAAATGTAAGTAAAACAAATGAATTATCTTTACCTTGTAGGAAAGGGAGAAGGAGGGCATATATATTTTCTGACAGATAAGAATGGTCTTTGATGTTCCAGTAGTGGAGGAGAAGATGTCTTTTAGACAGATTGGAATGTTTTGTTTAATGAGGGGAGTAGAAGAAGATCTCCAGAACTGAAGACACTGCGCTATTGTGTGGATCGGAGAGGGGGTGGGAAACTGATGATGTCATTTTATGTTGTCTCTTTAAATGTAAGGTTCATTGTATTCTTGGGCAGTACTCTCTTGTAATAAACGCTGTTACCTGAGTTTAAGACTGGGGCTCTGTCCATTCCTATAATAATAATATGGGTTTTACGATCCCATAGAATGCATTGACAGAGTACTTAATTCTGATTGGGAAAATAATACAGAGGAATTTAGAATTCCACTAACATAACCTCATATAAATATCTTGGCATTTTAATTGACAACGGCCTCTCTTTTAAATTGCATATTCAACACTGTTCCTGGAGAGCTACCCTCCTGTAGGTTAACACTCAAACCCCAGTTGTAATTGACCTCATTCAGCATATCAACCAGCAAATTATTAGAATCAGGTGTGTTAAATTAGGGTTGGAGCGAAAAACCTACAGGAGGGTATCTCTCCAGGAACAGGGTTGGAGAGCCCTGGTTTCAACCTACAGGAGGGTATCTCTCCAGGAACAGGGTTGGAGAGCCCTGGTTTAAACCTACAGGAGGGTATCTCTCCAGGAACAGGGTTGGGGAGCCCTGGTTTAAACCTACAGGAGGGTATCTCTCCTGGAACAGGGTTGGAGAGTCCTGGTGTAAACCTACAGGAGGGTATCTCTCCAGGAACAGGGTTGGAGAGCCCTGGTTTAAACCTACACGAGGGTATCTACAGGAACAGGGTTGGAGAGTCCTGGTTTCAACCTACAGGAGGGTAGCTCTCCTGGAACAGGGTTGGAGAGTCCTGGTGTAAACCTACAGGAGGGTATCTCTCCAGGAACAGGGTTGGAGAGCCCTGGTTTAATAGCCTACAGGAGGGTAGCTCTCCAGGAACAGGGTTGGAGGGCCCTGGTCTAATAGCCTACACGAGGGTATCTCTCCAGGAAAAGGGTTGGAGAGCACTGGTTTAAACCTACAGGAGGGTATCTCTCCAGGAACAGGGTTGGAGAGTCCTAGTGTAAACCTACAGGAGGGTATCTCTCCAGGAACAGGGTTGGAGAGCCCTGGTTTAATAGCCTACAGGAAGGAACAGGGTTGGAGAGCCCTGGTTTAATAGCCTACAGGAAGGAACAGGGTTGGAGAGCCCTGGTGTAATAGCCTACAGGAAGGAACAGGGTTGGAGAGCCCTGGTTTAATAGCCTACAGGAAGGAACAGGGTTGGAGAGCCCTGGTTTAATAGCCTACAGGAAGGAACAGGGTTGGAGAGCCCTGGTTTAATAGTCTACAGGAAGGAACAGGGTTGGAGAGCCCTGGTTTAATAGTCTACAGGAAGGAACAGGGTTGGAAAGCCCTGGTTTAATAGCCTACAGGAAGGAACAGGGTTGGAGAGCCCTGGTTTAATAGCATACAGGAAGGAACAGGGTTGGAGAGTCCTAGTGTAATAGCCTATAGGAAGGAACAGGGTTGGAGAGCCCTGGTTTAATAGTCTACAGGAAGGAACAGGGTTGGAGAGTCCTGGTGTAATAGCCTACAGGAAGGAACAGGGTTGGAGAGCCCTGGTTTAATAGCCTACAGGAAGGAACAGGGTTGGAGAGCCCTGGTTTAATAGCCTACAAACACTGATTCCAGCTGCCCCCTGGCGGCGACTCTAAATATTAAAGATCCTTTCAAATTCCTCCTGATGCAGGATTTATTATCCTCCTGTGACAAAATGGGTCATTTTAAGATCCGACATATGTAGACTTCAATGACGTACAGTCCGTAGCACCACCTCAGAGCCAGAGTGTCTGTTCCTCAACCTTTCTAGCGCAGGTCGACAACATTCCGCTGAAAAGGCAGCGCGTGAAAATTCAAGAATATATTTTTAGAAACATGTAACTTTCACACATTAACAAGTCCAATACAGCAAATGAAAGATAAACATCTTGTTAATCTACCCATCGTGTCCGTTTTCAAAAATGCTTTACAGCTAAAGCACAACATATGATTATGTTAGATCACCGCCAAGTCAAAAAAACACAGCCATTTTTCCAGCCAAAGATAGGAGTCACAAAAAGCAGAAATGTAGATAAAATTAATCACTAACCTTTGATGATCTTCATCAGATAACACTCATAGGACATCATGTTACACAATACATGTATGTTTTGTTCGATAATGTGCATATTTATATCCAAAAATCTCAGTTTACATTGGCGCCTTACGTGCAGTAATGTTTTGATTCTGGTGGAGAGTAACCAACAACCACTACATCGGAGACATTCACAAAACCTTCAGCCTACTAAATATATATTTATATATTTACATATTTGTTTGCAGTGGTGTGTATTCATGGATTCCAATGGAAGCCACGCTTCCCCCCCCCCAAAACATTTACCAATATTTTATTTATTTATATATATATAAATAAAAACATACAAAACAATTTCTCTTTCTATTCTTTGTGTTTCATCATGTTGAATGTGCACTATGATGTCAGAGATACACTATATATACAAAAATATGTGGACATACTTTCAAATAGGTGGATTGGGTTATTTCAGCCAGACCCGTTTGCTGACAAGTGTATAAAATCGACCACACAGCCATGCAATCTCCACAGACAAACATGGTCAGTAGAATGGCCTTTACTGCAGAGCTCAATGACTTTCAACGTGGCACCGTCACATGATGCCACCTTTCTAACAAGTCAGTTCGTCACATTTCTGCCCTGCTAGAACTGCCTCTGTCAACTGTAAGTGCTGTTATTGTGAGGTGGAAACTTCCAGGAGCAACAACGGCTCAGCTACGAAGTGGTAGGCCACACAAGCTCACAGAACGGGAGCGCCGAGTGCTGAAGCGCGTAAAAATCATCTGTCCTCTGTTGCAACCACTCACTACTGAGTTCCAAACTGCCTCTGGAAGCAACGTCAGCATAAGAACAGTTTGTCGGGAGCTTCATGAAATGGGTTTCCATGACCGAGCAGCCGCACAAAAGCCTTAGATCACCATGCGCAACGCCAAGCATCGGCTGGAGTGGTGTAAAGCTCGCCACCATTGAACTCTGGAGCAGTGGAAACGTCTTCCCTGGAGTGATGAATCACCCTTCACCATCTGGCAGTCCGAAGGACGAATCTGGTTTTGGCGAATGCCAGGAGAATGCTACCTGCTCGAATGCATAGTGCCAGCTGTACAGTTTAGTGGAGGAGGAATAATGGTCTGGGGCTGTTTTTCATGGTTCCGGCTAGGCCCCTTAGTTCCAGTGAAGGGAAATCGTAACGCTACAGCATACAATTACATTTTAGGCTATTATGTGCTTCCAACTTTGTGGCGACAGTTTGGGGAAGGCCGTTTCCTGTTTTAGCTTGACAAGATCGGAAGAACTTAACTGGCCTGTGAGCTCACATGTGAATGAACCTGCTCACATGTGAATGAACCTGCTCACATGTGAATGAACCTGCTCACATGTGAATGAACCTGCCGCACCAAACAATAGTGTCAACCGAAGCCCGTTTGGATTTGGCTTAGCACCCAATCAATCACATCAAAAATCAAAACATCATTGACAGACAGACACGACTTGATCCATCCACCCTGTTCTCACTCTCCTCCGGCCCCCAACCAGGCTGAAACCTATCCAACCCATAATACTCACCACACTTGATGATTGCAAAATATTATCCTCGCTTGGTGACAAGGCATCTGGCTACATGTCTGGTGGAGATAAAGGGTTGACATGAGGATGAAATGTAGCCACATTACAGCCTAGTTCTTCCAGGCCAGAATAAATATATATATATATATATTTTTTTATGAACTAAAAATGATTTAGGATGCCAGCGTTTCCCTTAGCCATGGGTTCTGCATATGTAATATCTGCTCATACATTGCTCTCTCTTTGTTTGATAAGCACTATTGTGTCAAACACACTGTACACTTAGCATGTCAGGTTTCCCTCCCTGTTCTCACACGGAGCATCTCAGACAGGCTAATACCAAAGCCTCTTTCAGATAATAATACACATAGTATAGATGCAACTATATATATATATATATATATCTCTGCTTCTACTATAAGAAGAAAGAATCAGAGATGAAGTGGTTCAAAATGGCCGTTTCTTCTTCTTCTTCTTCTTCTTCTTCTCTAGCCTCATGAAGCAGACAGCCTTTGATGCAATGAGGGGTGCAGAGAATAGCGGCAAAATACAACAATCAAATTCTAGAACAGCAGTGGAGAATTCCGTAGAATTCCGGGAAAAACTCCCAAAAAACGAAACAACTTTTAGAAGGTACTCATCAAAAACAGAAGATAAATCTGATGTAGATTAAAATGGAAATGCTCGTTGGCCGTTGTCCCTCTCTGTCTGCAATAGAGGACAAAGTGTGTAAAAGGCGTGACTGTGTGACTGTGTGCTGGCAGTAAGCTGGAACCCCTGGTAGACTTGAAAGGCTGTATTGACTGTTCTAATGGGTTTATTGGACTGGTAATCAAAACATGAAGCTCGTGGCAATACCCTCCATCGACTTCTCCTCCTACTCACACACACACACACACACACACACACACACACACACACACACACACACACACACACAGCGCGCAACAGGCCATTTTATATCCATGTGTGTTTTATTAGTCACCCGCGATACAAGACCGCGTTCGACGTCCACCCCATGTGTGTTTTATTAGTCACCCGCGATACAAGACCGCGTTCGACGTCCACCCCATGTGTGTTTTATTAGTCACCCGCGATACAAGACCGCGTTCGACGTCCACCCCATGTGTGTTTTATTAGTCACCCGCGATACAAGACCGCGTTCGACGTCCATCCCATGTGTGTTTTATTAGTCACCCGCGATACAAGACCGCGTTCGACGTCCACCCCATGTGTGTTTTATTAGTCACCCGCGATACAAGACCGCGTTCGACGTCCATCCCATGTGTGTTTTATTAGTCACCCGCGATACAAGAACGCGTTCGACGTCCATCCCATGTGTGTTTTATTAGTCACCCGCGATACAAGACCGCGTTCGACGTCCATCCCATGTGTGTTTTATTAGTCACCCGCGATACAAGACCGCGTTCGACGTCCATCCCATGTGTGTTTTATTAGTCACCCGCGATACAAGACCGCGTTCGACGTCCATCCCATGTGTGTTTTATTAGTCACCCGCGATACAAGACCGCGTTCGACGTCCATCCCATGTGTGTTTTATTAGTCACCCGCGATACAAGACCGCGTTCGACGTCCATCCCATGTGTGTTTTAATAGTCACCCGCGATACAAGACCGCGTTCGACGTCCATCCCATGTGTGTTTTATTAGTCACCCGCGATACAAGACCGCGTTCGACGTCCATCCCATGTGTGTTTTATTAGTCACCCGCGATACAAGACCGCGTTCGACGTCCATCCCATGTGTGTTTTATTAGTCACCCGCGATACAAGACCGCGTTCGACGTCCATCCCATGTGTGTTTTATTAGTCACCCGCGATACAAGACCGCGTTCGACGTCCATCCCATGTGTGTTTTAATAGTCACCCGCGATACAAGACCGCGTTCGACGTCCATCCCATGTGTGTTTTATTAGTCACCCGCGATACAAGACCGCGTTCGACGTCCATCCCATGTGTGTTTTATTAGTCACCCGCGATACAAGACCGCGTTCGACGTCCATCCCATGTGTGTTTTATTAGTCACCCGCGATACAAGACCGCGTTCGACGTCCATCCCATGTGTGTTTTATTAGTCACCCGCGATACAAGACCGCGTTCGACGTCCATCCCATGTGTGTTTTATTAGTCACCCGCGATACAAGACCGCGTTCGACGTCCATCCCATGTGTGTTTTATTAGTCACCCGCGATACAAGACCGCGTTCGACGTCCATCCCATGTGTGTTTTATTAGTCACCCGCGATACAAGACCGCGTTCGACGTCCATCCCATGTGTGTTTTATTAGTCACCCGCGATACAAGACCGCGTTCGACGTCCACCCCATGTGTGTTTTATTAGTCACCCGCGATGCAAGACCGCGTTCGACGTCCATCCCATGTGTGTTTTATTAGTCACCCGCGATACAAGACCGCGTTCGACGTCCATCCCATGTGTGTTTTATTAGTCACCCGCGATACAAGACCGCGTTCGACGTCCATCCCATGTGTGTTTTATTAGTCACCCGCGATACAAGACCGCGTTCGACGTCCATCCCATGTGTGTTTTATTAGTCACCCGCGATACAAGACCGCGTTCGACGTCCATCCCATGTGTGTTTTATTAGTCACCCGCGATACAAGACCGCGTTCGACGTCCATCCCATGTGTGTTTTATTAGTCACCCGCGATACAAGACCGCGTTCGACGTCCATCCCATGTGTGTTTTATTAGTCACCCGCGATACAAGACCGCGTTCGACGTCCATCCCATGTGTGTTTTATTAGTCACCCGCGATACAAGACCGCGTTCGACGTCCATCCCATGTGTGAGGACGTCTCTCTCGGAGATGACGTGGAAACCGGACACTAACGGTGAGCGCTGTTATCTTCAAATAGTTTGTTTTGTTAAGTGACTTGGGGATGTCTTGATCAGCCTAAGCCGCTGATTCCAAAGGTTGCATGTACAAATCCAGCGAAATAAGATCTTTTTTTGTTTTAAGCCTATCCCAAACCTTATCCATTCAGACCAACCCTTACCTAAAATACTCGTAGTTAATAACTGAACCTTTAACATGAAATTTGATATTTGAGAAACGGATGAATGTTTAATTGTGACATGAGACCGTGAGAACTGGTTGTGAGAATAATAGTTTTCACAATTGGTGCTGTCCACCACTAGATGGCACAAGATGGCATAAGGTGTCAACTTAGGCTTACAATATGCCTGCAATGTATCACTTCTTTACTGTGTGTGTGTGTGTGTGTGTGTGTGTGTGTGTGTGTGCTTCCCGGCCCCCATACCGTAGTCAGAGGTTCTTTTCATTTCAGCTATTGAACATCGTCAATCACAACTGCAAACGAACTTCTAGAATGATAAATGAAATTGAATCCAAATGATGATTGATCCTGTGATTCTGTTGCCCCCCCCCCCCCCCCCTCCCTCCCCCCCAATAGATTCTGGTCTTAGAGGGAATTGAAATGTATATTTTCATGATTATTGTAAATTAGGTGGAGTCACAGAACTTCTTGTGTCACATGAGGTTCCCGAGTGGCGCAGCGGTCGAAGACACTGCATCTCAGTGCTAGATACGTGATACAGCCCTGGTTCGAGTCCAGGCTGTATCACAACCGGCTGTGATTGGGAGTCCCGTAGGGCGGCGCACAATTGTCATCCGGGTTTGGCCGTTGCTAGGCGGTCATTTTTAAATAAGAATTTGTTCTTAACTGACTTGTCTGGTTAAATAAAATAATAAGTAATGTTTAGGGGTTTGAGTTGTGTCTTAGTTTACACCTTAAGTTTCAATAAAGCAACGAGGAACCAGACTAGAAAGGGGAAAAAAAATATTTTAACAGATCACAGGGATCACAATTTGATCTGGATGAAATATTCTGGAAAAAACGTGGGGTTTTCAACTAGACCGATAACCAAATGAATCCTGTTTTACTGACCAGAATGGGAACATGTTGAGACATGCTATTCTACTACGGTCGAATGTTTAACAGAGTTGGACTGATAACCAAATGAATCCTGTTTTACTGACCAGAATGGGAACATGTTGAGACATGCTATTCTACTACGGTCGA